>NW_019154148.1:7408364-7504451 GCF_002288905.1 Enhydra lutris kenyoni | reverse complement strand
TTTATTTATTTATTTATTTATTTATTTATTTATTTATTTATTTATTTATTTTGAGAGAGAGAGATCACAAGTAGGCAGAGAGGCAGAGAGGCAGGCAGAGAGAGGGGGAAGCGGGCTCCCCGCTGACCAGGGAGCCCGATGCAGGGCTTGATCCCAGGACCCTGGGATCATGACCTGAGCTGAAGGCAGAGACTTTAACCCACTGAGCCACCCAGTCCCCCCCACCCCAGGCCGCTGTTTTACACATGAATTCACTTATAGGCAAGGATCCATGAGTTTGCTGACTTTGTAGAAGCTGGGGCTGAGCTAGACTGGACCAGGAAGTTCTGCTAAACAGAGTGGTAGTGAAGTTAAATGTGGCCGGAACCACGGCATTAAGACACACAGCCTGACCTGAAGCTGTCCGGTGCACAAGGAATGAAGGATGTTCTGAAAAGTCACAGAACGGTAGGCGGCCCACGGGGGCAAACAGAAGCAGGATCGCCTGGAGATGTAATGCCTGCGGTTGTGGAAATCCTCTTGGCGCCTGGACAGTTTTCATTCCCATGTCGGAAAACAAAACAGTTAATGGCACATGTAGTAGAAGATGGGATGTCCGTTGTTTCTGCTTGAGAAGAGTGGTGAGTGTGGTGGTCAGAAGAATCCAGGAGTTGTTTCTGCATTTCTGCTCTGGAAACAGCCCGGAAGGTCCCCATCGACCCAAAGGGAGGGGCCCTGAACAGGGGTTCGGCTCTATCACAGGGGACGAGGGCGACGCTGGGGGAGGATACTCTGAGTGGGGTCCCGCTGAGCTTGGAGGCCAAGGGGATCCTGAAAGTTGGATTTCCTGCTGCATGACAGGGGCGCTAAGCTGGAGAGGGAAACTTGGTTGTTGGGAGCATCTGGGGAGGGGCTGGGGGTAACATGGTCAGGGTTTAGTCTAACATGGTCCCTTAGGCAGTCTGGGTGGGGTGGATAGGACGGGCCTGGAGTGGGAGCTTCGGTGTCTCATTAGAGGGTTCCCTGGTCATCTGGGTATCAGGAAAGGGTGACCTGGAATCTACCTATGGAAATGAAGAGCCTGTGATGTTTTCAGGATTCCTCTTGACCTAGAAAACCCTGAGCCTGAGCTGACTTAAGAAGTTGCCCCTCCTTATAAAGCCCCCTTCCTTGCCTCCTCAGACGCCATCCTGATATAGATGCCAGAAATCTGAAGGACTATGGACAACTGGGGTGGATGGTCTCCAAGACTCGACTTTTATTCTGAGTGGGGTCCAGAAACCTCCCAGGCAGCTGATCTCCTGAAGTCAAAAGACAACCCCAGGATCATCATTCCTGGGTGTCCATGGGAAGATGGCTGGATTCTTTGTCTTTCATTTCATAAGCACTTATGCAGCCACTAAATTAGGAGCCCTGCATGTTTCTCTGATGGTTACAAATAGTAAACTCAAGCAGTCCTCAAGGCGTGTGTCATGGAAGATTTAACCACGCTCGTTGGGCAGAGTGGATGGTAGCTACTTCCTGGAGCTGGGACCAGACACCCACCACTGTGGCTCCAGAAGGCATGACATTGTGGATACTGCTTCTGAAATACTTCCTGGGACAGTCCTTAAAAACTCCTGGGTTTGTTTTGGGTTTTTTGTTTTTTTTTTTTTTTTTTTAGAGGGAGAGTACGCATGGGCGGAGGGGGAGGGGCAGAGGAAGATTATCTCAAGCAGGCTGTGCACTGAGTGTGGAGCCCAGCGCAGGGCTCAATCTCAGGACCCTAAGATCATGACCTGAGCAGAAATCAAGAGTCGGTTGTTTAACCAACTAAGCCACCCAGGTGCCCCTCAAAATTCCTGATTTTTTTTTTAAACATGGATGAATCTTTTTTTTTTTTTTTTAAGGATTTTATTTACTTTTTTGACAGAGAGTGAGCACAAGTAGGGGGAGCAGCAAGCAGAAGGAGAGGGAGAAGCAGGCTCTCCACTGAGCAGGGAGCCCGATGTGGAACTCGATGTGGAACTGGGATCATGACCTGAGCCGAAGGCAGATGCTTAACAACTAAGCCACCCAGGTGCCCCCAAATTCCTGATTTTAATGGGACTGTGTGTCTGTTTTGATTTTTTTGTCTGACCCACTCATTTTGCATCTTCAAAGTTCCGTTTAGGTCCTATTGATGTTCTTGAGTTCCCTCCTGTGCTCATGCTCTCCCCACGTGCTGGACCACAGGTAGGCTACTCATAACAGCTTCTCGAAGCCCTTGTCTAGTAATTTCACCCTCTCTATAATTTCTGAGCGATTTTCCTGCTGGTAGTTAATATCATGCCTGGTGATTCTATTATTTTTTTTCTCTTTTCTTCTTTAAACAGCATTTGGTAATTTTTTTTACAATGTCTTTTTTTTTATATATAAGATTTTGTTTATTTATTCGACAGAGAGAGAACAAGTGGGCAGAGTGCCAGGCAGAGGGAGAGGGGGAAGTAGGCTCCCTGCTGAGCAGAGAGCCTGACTACTTAGGGCTCCATCCCAGGATCCCAGGATCATGATCTGAGCCAAAGGCAGGCACCCAACCTACTGAGCCACCCAGGCCCCCTCAGCATTTGGTAATTTTATACAGAGGTCAGCATTGGGCATTTTACATTGTCAGGTATTGGATATTTTCTATTCCTTTAAATAATACTGGCTTTGTTCTGTGGTGCAGTTAAGTACCATGAATCAAACTGACTTGACAACTTTTGAAAAGGTTTGTATTTTTCTTTGCTTCAGAAGGTCCAAGCTCTGATTTCCAGCAAAGGACAAGAGGAAGAGGAACTGCTTGAAAATCCACAGAAGGAAGCCCATAAAGATGAGGATCAGATCCTGAGATTAAGAGGGAATTTAGGGGCACCTGAGTGGCTCAGTGGGTTAAGCCTCTGCCTTCGGCTCAGGTCATGATCTCAAGGTCCTGGGATCAAGCCCCAAATCAGGCTCTCTGCTCAGTGGGAAGCCTGCTTCCCTCCCCCTCTTCTCTGCTTGCTGCTAGCCTACTTGTGATCTCTTTCTCTCTGTCAAATGAATAAATAAAATCTTAAAAAAAAAAAAAAAGAGGGAATTTAAAACACTTCCGGGGAGGGGGGCACCTGGGTGGCTCAGTTGGTTAAGCGTCTGCCTTCCACTCACTGGGGTCATGATCCCAGTGTCCTGGAATCAAGCCCTGCATCAAGCTACCTGCTCAGCGGGGAGCTTGCTTCTCTCTCTCCCACTTCCCTGCCCCCCTGCTTGTGCGCGCACGCGCTCACGCTCTCTCTCTCTCTCTCTGTCAAGTAAATAAATAAAAATTTTAAAAATATATAAATAAATAAAACACCTCTGGAGGCCAGAGTTTACCACACACTCTTGAGTCACGAGATGGTCCCACCAGGCCATGTGGTCCATGGGATGGGCCCAAAGGAGGCCTGTGCTCCCACGAGTATCCCTCCCGCCCCATCCACAGCAAGGCGCCTTGCCCTACCTCGGAAGCCCAATCCACACTGACCAAGGCAACATGGTCATCAGCGAGCTCACCCAGATCCTTTCCTCCCCGAAGCAGCGTTCCCACCACCCAGACGGAGGGGCAAGAGCAGGCAGGAAAAAAGAAAACTCCAGGGACGCCTGGTGGCTCAGTGGGTTAAAGCCTCTGCCTTCGGCTCTGGTCATGATCCCAGAGTCCTGGGATCAAGCCCAGCATTGGGATCCCTGCTTGGCGGGGAGCCTGCTTCCTCCTCTCTCTCTCTCTCTGCCTGCCTCTCTGCCTACTTGTGATCTCTGTCTGTCAAATAAATAAATACAATCTTTAAAAAAAAAAAAAAAAGAAAGAAAGAAAAGAAACCTCCAAAGTCAAACGTGAACATATTTGAAAAGAAATTGCTGCTTAAGTGCCCTCTGTGACCAGGACACCAAGACAATGACAGACCTCAGGACAGAGGGAGCTAGAGCCAGGCCAAGAACGGGACCAAGAGACGAAGAGGAAGAGGCAGCCCAGCCACTGGGAGAGGCCCAAAGTGGACAATGAGCCCACAGACAGACAGAGGACCTGGGTCCTGCCAAGGAGCTGACCAAGTCTGTCAGGGAGGAGTTTGCTGTGTTGCTGGCTGGAAACGCACTGGTTTCTCTGAAGAAGCCGGAGGACAAGAATAGCTGGGAGATTTCTTATGCGTGTTCAACAGGGACTCAGCCCGTGAATCAGACAGGAAGGGTTCATGGCCATGGGCAGTGTTGAGGCAGTGGAGTATAGGAGATGGACTGGGGCACAGGAAAGGCCCTGGAGGCTGCTGGGACTTTGATGGGGGTGAGGGATATCATGAGTGCATCAACACCCGTGAGGCTCTCTGCCCAAGGCTGTATTCCTGTCTGATGTCAAGATGTCTGGAGGGTGGAGAACCAGGAGCTTCAAAGAAACCAGAGGTTTCATTGCCAGTGGAGGAAGATGAAGACAATTATTGAGGGGAGTACCTTAATGGAAGCCACTGGCATTGAAGTCAAAAGACCAAAGTGCTCATCTCCAGTTCCAGCCCCAAGAAGAATCTCCCCAGGGATAGGTTCCTAAGGCTTTCTCTGCAATAGCCAGAATGCATACATTTCACTGTATAGTCATTCTGTTCCATTAAAGCTAGTTATCCTGCCCATGGAGCACTCATCCTAAAGAACTCTTCCCCTGGGCTTTCTTAGAGTGGACATGGCCCCCGGGCGTGGCTAGGTCATTGGCAAGGATTCAGGAGGGTGGGTGATGTCCTCATGAACTCTCTATGTGGCTTTCTCTCTCTCAAGTCTTCCCAGTACAGATGCAGCTGACCTGGAGGTCAGCTCACCATTACCTGATCCAGGCCTGGACCACCACCCACCTTCCATCTGGAGACAGGCTTTGGGACCCCCACACATGTTAGCTACACAGAGAATCCTCAGAAACCATAACGGAAGGCCTCAAACACAAACCCTCCATGGTCAAGTCCATGCCCATTTCCTGCCTTTCATCCCTGCAGAGTCCCTAGCAGCACGGATAGAACCCTTCTCTGATTATGATCCAGATCTGAACTTTAAGAAAATTTGAACCCAGACCCCAATTCCGCTTGAGAGATAAGAGATATCATGTGACTGGGGCTTGGGTGGGACCCTAAAACAGAGCAAAGGGCAGAGAGGGTGCTCAGCTTCCTCAGGAATCTGGGACCTGTCTTTCTACTCATCACCTCTCCCCTTTCCCTCCTGCACTGAGACTCCTTGACCATCCCAGGGCATCCTTCATGACCTGAACAAGATCCAGGTCTTATAAACAGTTTGAAGCTTGACCTTTGAGGGACAAAGGAAATCACAGTCCAATACTCATGACTCTTTCTCTTCCTCAAACTCGTCATGAAATTGAAAATTGAAACTGTGTAAGACAGACCTCCTCTCTTTCTACCTGTGGGCGGGTATTGGAAGGATCCCAGAATAATGGAGACAACAGCCGAGGGACAATTTGGAACTCAGCTTCCTGGGTGACTTAGGATGTCACTCTCCTCACTCTCCTCTCCCCAACATTCTTTCTGCACATAAGGGACACTTATAGATAAAGGAGTCTGTTGGTCACTTACAGGCATGCATGTGCTTGACACACCTTACTGAGATTGAGTGGCCTGGTCTGGGTTCAGCGCCCTTTTCCTGAGAGTCATTCTCCAGGCTGACTGGGGCTCTATGCGGTAAAGCAGATGCCCGTGGGTTCCCAGGCCCTGAATATGCTCAGTCTTCTTGGTCTCTGATCCATGAGGTGGGCAGAAGAAGCAGATGCCCCAGGTGTTCCAAGGGATCTAGGCACTATCCCCTTTGTGTTCCCATCTGTAGGCTGGGGGCATCCTGGGCCAGGGCCTCAAGACCCATACATTCAACCACCAGCTCCCTGTTCCCCATCTGTCCCAGGACTCCAGGGACAAGTCCATACCATATGACAGTATGGAGTATGCCAAGTGTGTCATGGGAACATCATGGTACTATGTTCCCTTGAAGACCCAGAAGTCAAGGTTACCTCTCACTCCGCGGTACCCCAGAAACCAGTGTGAATGGCAAGGTATCCTGGGGCACAGACTTGGCCCAGGAATACCCATCACCTGTGAGCGGCGGCATGTGGGACTCTGCCTTTCAGAACAAAGTCTCCGAAGTCGTATTATGCTTCTCTGGTGTTTGTGAATCACTATTACGAGACCGATCATCAGATCGGTCACGATTTAGCATCATCTCAGAGAACAGGACAAAGAGCGATTTACCACTGAGAGCAGAAACATCTCAACCTTGAATGCCCCTGACCAACAGCGGGAACTGTAGACTGTAGGCTGGTCAGGCTCACCTGGGACTGGATCATGTCTGATGAGCGAGAGCTGACCAAATCTGTGCGGCAAGTCTGCAGGATTTTGGCCCAGGTCTTGAGGTCATGGATCCTTGGATGAAGCCCAGTCGGGGTCCCTGCTCAGTGGGGATCTGCTTGAGGATTCACTCCCTCTGCCCCTCCCCACACTTGCTTGTGTGCAAGCACTCTCTCTCTTTCTCAAAATAAATAATTAAAATATTAAAAAAATTTTTTTTTAAAGTTTAGAGGGTCTCCAGGAAATTCTCCCCTATTACCACATTGTGTCGAGAAGCTAATGAAGTCTCTGTTTCGCTGAATGCTATAAGCTAATTTAGGCAGAGCCCACTGAAAATCTCTCGGTACCTCCAGGGCCATGGTTCTCGAAACTGTGACTATTAGAACGAAGCGCAAAAACTTTTTAAACAAACAACCTAAATCCCACCATGTACTAATCACTCCCGGGGCTGAAGAGTAGAATTCTAGTTTAGGCAATATTTTTTTTAAAGGTTTTATTTGTTTAAGAGAGAGAGAAAGCGAGCATGAGAGGGAGGAGGGTCAGAGGGAGAAGCAGACTCCCTGTGGAGCAGGGAGCCTGATGTAGGACTCAGTCTGCGACTCTGGGATCATAACCTGAGCCGAAGGCAGTTGCTTAACCAACTATGCCACCCAGGCACCTGCTTAGGCATTTTGAAAAGTCCTCCAAGGGACTTCAGTGCACACAGTGAGAAGCAGCGTCGTTCTCACAGGGCATTTGGTTCATTTGCTGTGAGCACAAGATCCTTGGTGTTAGCAAGTTTGCAGAGGAATAGGAAAGGAGGCACCCTACACTTATAAAGTTCTCGAAGAGCTAAAGGGGGGCAGAACACCTCGCGTGATCCGTGGGGAGTCTCAGAGTCGGCGAAGACCTCCCAGGGAGGCCGTGCATTGCTCATCAGACCTGAGAGCTGATACCAGTTAGGTGACTGGGAGCATGGATGGAGGGGAGAGGGAAAGGCAAAGGGGGAAGAGCTATGGGCCATGAGCCAAAGGTACTGCACACCATATTGGAAATGAATGAAGGTCAACATGGCTGCAGCATGTGTACTGGGCAGGATCCGGATGAGATGTGATGATGTCCAGGAAGGGGCCCGAGGGACTAGGGTAGTCTGGATTTTTTTTTTTTTAAAGATTTTATTTATTTATTTGACAGAGATCACAAGTAGACAGAGAGGCAGGCAGAGAGAGAGAGACAGAGGAGGAAGCAGGCTCCCTGCCGAGCAGAGAGCCTGATGTGGGGCTCGATCACAGGACCCTGGGATCATGACCTGAGCCGAAGGCAGAGGCTTCAACCCACTGAGCCACCCAGGTGCCCCAGTAGTCTGGATTTTATCCTTGGAGAAATGCAGGCAGAGTTATCAACTGCTGTCGTCCATCAAAGGGTCCCTGAATGCCTGGAATACGCCAATGCTGGGGAATGGAAGTAAGTCCATAGGTTCCCCAGGCATTGAGTAAGTGAGAATTTAGGACTTTCTGTTTGAATGGAAGCTGCTGCTGAGAGCCTTTGGACTGGGAATAGAACTAACCATTGGCTCTCCCAGCTCCCCAGCTTTCTGATTGTCCCTGCATGCACATTTTGGGAGTTGCCACCCTCCATAATCACACGAGCCGGGTCTTTTTTCCTTTTCCTTTTTCTTTTTTTTAAAGATTTGACCGAGAGGGAGAGAGAGAGTGCAAGAAGGGGGAGCTGCAGAAGGAGAGGGAGAAGCAGGCTCCCCACTGAACAGGGAGCTCGATGCAGGGCTTGATCCTACGACACTGGGATCGTAACCTGAGCCAAAGGCAGGTGTTTAACCGACTGAGCCACCCACGCACCCCACACAAACCAGTTCTTATAAAAATATGTTTTTATATAAATCATACACATATACACACACACTCAAAGATCTGTTGGTTCTGTTTCTCTGAAGAACCCCAATAAAATCACTTTGTGCTCCTGATTTTTCCTTTACTGTCTCGAAAAAAGTGAGAATAGTATCTTTATAATTGCTGTTGAAGGCCCTCATCTACTGATTCTATCATCCATGTCTTTTCTAGAACTATTTTTATTAATTTATTAATCATAATCATATAATTATAATAATTATTATTGATTAATTGATTAACATTATTTTTATTGGTTAATTTTAATCTCCTTGTGAGTTAGATTTTCCTGCTTCTTTCCATCTTTTATATATATGTATATATATATATAAAATATGTGTGTATATATATATATATATATATATTTATATTTTTTTAACTCTATGCCAGTGTCAGTTTTATGTTGTTTGTGCTGGAATTTATTATATACCTTTAAAGATCTGAGCTCTTTTGGGTGCCTGGGTGGCTCAGTGGGTTAAAGCCTCTGCCTTCAGCTCAGGTCATGATCCCAGAATCCTGGGATCGTAACCCGCATTGGGCTCTCTGTTCATCAGGGAGCCTGCTTCCTCCTCTCTCTCTGCCTGCCTCTCTGCCTACTTGTGATCTCTGTCAAGTAAATAAATAAAATCTTAAAAAAAAAAAAAAGATTTCTTTTTTGATGACGCTTGTGGGTGGCTTGGAAATCATTTGACCTTTCTAAGGCTGACTTTTCAGCTTCCGTGCTATTGTGATTTATAATAAGAAATAATACAATCTTCATCTTTATTTCTGGTGCAGAACTTCAAACACCTAAGTGACAAGGTTTCCTAAGAGAGCCGGAGGGTGTCTTTTATTATGTTAATGAAGTGACTTTCTGATTCCCACCTAAGGGTGCCCCCTGGTTGCCAGGAAACCAAACCTGTGATTGGAGAGTTGGAACTCTTAGTCCCACTCCCTGATTCTGGGGGAGCGAAAGGGGGCTAGAGGTTGAATCAATTGCCAAAGGCCAACAATTTAATCAATCATGCCCATGCAACCACATGTCTATAAAAACTCAAGCATTTCAGAGAGCTTCCGCTTGGTGAGCACGTGGAGATCTGGGGAGAGTGGGACATCGAGAGAGGGCATGGAAGCTCTTTGCTCTTTCCACTGAACCTTACCCTACACATCTCTTCCTTCTGGCTGTTCTGAGTCACATCCTTTTATAGCACACTAGTGATCCAGGAAGTAAAATGTTTCTGAGTTCTGTGCACCACTCTAACACCTTAACTGAACCCAAGGAAGGAGGTCACCTCTGATTTATAGCCCGCTGGTCAGAAATACAGGTTAGCAACCTGGCAGCTGAAGTCTACAGAGGGGTGTGGGAACCTCCGATCAACAGCTGGTCGCTCAGAAGACTGTTGCTCAGAAGTAACATGGGTTTGCAACTGGTATCTGAAAGGGCACGAAAGGCCAGTCCTATAGGACTTGGGGAATCTGATTCTATCGCCAGGTCTAAACTGAATTGAATTGTAGAACGACCAGGCAAACCAGTTACGAGAACCTTTCGGTAGCCTAGGGGAAAGGTGTTGGTGAGTTAGACCAGATGATCAGCCATGGGAAGACATCCAGGAAGTGTCCTGATGGCACAGGTCAGGGACACAAAAAGAAGAGGCTGCTCCTTGAGCACCCAGGTGGATAGCTGAGCCCTTAGGGATACTGGGATACTGAGATTAAACATACACGGCAGATGGGAGTCCCAACGGTCTCTTGAAGGATGGGAGCCCCCATTCTGACATCACTGTTTTGAAGCCCCAAAAGAAAGAGGACCAAAGGTTTGTGCAATGAGTTTTGGTCAGCAGTTGTTTGTGGCCAGGATCCAACATTTGCAGAAGAGGACTTCATCATCAGTGAAGTAGGGGGCTGAGGAATGGTTTGAAGGGCCTTAGGCTGGCTCCCTTCGTAGTTTCAGGGAGAGCTGGTCTTGGACATGTGTGCCCTGGAATGACATCAGCTCAACAGGTCCAGCTTGGGCTAAGATATTAGAAATGTGGTGTGTGGGGCGCCTGGGTGGCTCAGTGGGCTAAAGCCTCTGCCTTCGGCTCAGGTCATGATCTCAGGGTCCTGGGATCGAGCCCCACATCATGCTCTCTGCTCAGCAGGGAGCCTGCTTCCTCCTCTCTCTGCCTGCCTCTCTGCCTACTTGTGATCTCTCTCTCTCTCTCTGTCAAATAAATAAATAAAATCTTAAAAAAAAAAAAAAAGAAATGTGGTGTGTGGCGATTAGGAATTTGGAACCTGATTTAAAGACATACTTTTCATCCAAGTAGCAATGTAAGTTCCAAATACATCGAGATATTCATCAATAGGAATCCAGTTGAATTAACTATGGTACATCTATATAGAGCAATTCTATTCTCTGCAGCTTTATTTTTTTTAAGATTTTTTTATTTATTTCAGAGAGAGAGAGAGAGAGAGAGAGAGAGAGCATGAGAGGGGGGAGGATCAAAGGGAGAAGCAGAGTCCCTGCCGAGCAGGGAGACTAGTGTGGGACTCGATCCCAGGACTCCATGACCTGAGCAGAAGGCAGTCGATTAACCAACTGTGCCACCTGGGTGCCCTCTATGCAGCTTTAAAAAGGATAAGAAAATCTCCATAAATTCCACAATGGAGTGATGGATCCATGGAATATATTACTTTCTTGAAAAAAAGATGGAGAACAGTGTGTATTGCAATTTCATCAGAGAAAGGAGATAGAATTATATATTATAATGAATATAAAACATATAAACATATATATCTAATTTTGCATGTTTCATAGAAGAAAAGACAGACCCAACAAAAAGACAAAGCCCCAATAAAATAAAGCAGTGGTCTGGAAGACAATGGAAGAAAAATGATGGAGGGGACAGGAATACAATCTAGATATCTTCTAAGATACCTTGTCTCACAGTTTTGATGGTGCAATTATATAATTATAAAACTGGTAAGTAAAAATGAAAAAAAAATCCCTAAAACCTGAGAGGACGATGACACAAGGGCACCTCCTCATAGTTCTATGGGGTGGACAGCTCCACATGCATGCTCCCAAGTACAGCAGTGAGAACGAGTCTGGTAAACTGAGCGCTCTCAGAAAATAGGCCAGGGTCTTTCCCTCCCTGTGGTCAAGGGAGAAACCACAAACTTGAGTTTTGGCACCACTTTTTGGAAAACACAAGAGAGGGAGCCAGGTGAGAACCAGAGAAGACATAAAAGCTTAAGAATTAGGCCAGAAGAAGGGAACGCCTAGGTAGCTCAGTTGGTTAAGTGTCTGCCTTCGGCTCAGGTCATGATCTCAGGGTCCTGGGATTGAGTCCAACACTGGGTCCCCCACTCTGCAGGGAGCCTGCTTCTCCCTCCGCTTGTGCTCGATTGCTCTTTCTCTCTCGCTCTCCGACAAATAAATAAAGTCTTATTAGGGCCAAAAGAGGAAGCACGAAGCCTGGAGCAAGTGTATACAAGCTAGGTTGGAGAAAACCCCACATATAACAGGATCAACAAACAGTATACCCCCATATCAAAGCCAATGGTAGAGATTTGAGAAAGCATATGCTACTTCATTTGTTTTTTTAAAGATCTTATTTTTTCAGTTGAAAGAGAGAGACAGAGAGAACACAAGCAGAGGGAGAGAGAGGGAGAACCAGTCCCCACTGAGCTGGGAGCCCAATGCAGGACTCCATCCCAGGACCCCGGGACCATGACCTGAGCCGAAAGCAGATGCTCAACTGACTGAGCCACCCAGGCGCCCCAAGTCTCTTATTTAAATATATATGTATCCTTGAAAACATGTAGCATAGTTTAATTTAAAAAAAAAAAAAACAGCAAAATTGACATTGCATTACAAATAGCATTTTCTTTTTCACTCAGTGTTAAGCTCTCTGGTCTGAATTGCTGTATGTAAATTTAGTTCATTGCCTTTAACTGATGTGTAGTATATACCTGACCCTTAAACAACACAGATTTGAATTGTATGGGTCTATTTATACATAGGTTTTTTATTTTTTTTTTAATTATATTTTATTTATTTATTTATTTATTTATTTATTTATTTGTCAGAGAGAGAGGGAGAGAGAGCGAGCACAGGCAGACAGAATGGCAGGCAGAGGCAGAGGGAGAAGCAGGCTCCCTGACGAGCAAGGAGCCCGATGCGGGACTCGATCCCAGGACGCTGGGATCATGACCTGAGCCGAAGGCAGCTGCTTAACCAACTGAGCCACCCAGGCGTCCCTATACATAGGTTTTTTTAAATAAATAAAGTGCAGCACTGTAAATGTATTTTCCTTATGATTTCCTTAACATCTTTTTCTCTAGCTCACTTTACTATAAGAATACAGTGTATAATACATGTAACATACAAAATGTGTTAATGGACTATTGACATTATCTGTAAGGCTTCCCATCCACCATAGGCTCTGAGTAGTGAAGTTTCGTGGGAGTCAAAAGTTACACACAGATTTTCAAATGTGCAGCAGGGGTCTGCGGCTCTAAACCCTGCACCGTTCAAGGATCAACTGTGTACCATTTCATTTACCCACTTCCCTAGTGAGGAACATCTACATTTCCTCCCATCACTAAATGTCAAAGAGTATCCTCACACTTGTTGCCTTATGGAATTAAATGGGCTTCCGGTGGGCTTCTGTTCCACTGTTCCCATGACCACTTTCTTCTCTCCCTTTAGCCCCGCTTGTCCTATCTGCCAAGATTCCTTCTCTTATCCTACCTAAAGATGACCCTCCTCAGTTATTCCTTCAGTCCCCAGCTGGTTTCCTTCATACATATATAAAATGTTGAAGTATTTGGGAGCACCAGGGTAGCTCAGTCGGCTAAGTGCCCAACTCTCAGTTTTGGCTCAGGTTATGATCTCAGGGTTGTGAGATCAAGCCCCGCACTGGGCTCCACGCTCAGCAGGAGGTCCACTTGAAGATTCTCTCTCCCTCTCCCTCTCCCTCTGCCCCACACCCTGTTATCTCCCTCTCTCTAAAATAGTCTTTTTAAAAAAGATTTTATTTATTTGACAGACAGAGATCACAAGTAGGCAGAGAGGCAGGCATAGAGAGAGAGGAAGAAGCAGGCTCCCTGTGAAGCAGAGAGCCTGTTGTGGGACTCGATCCCAGCACCCTGGGACCATGACCCGAGCTGAAGGTAGAGGCATTAACCCACTGAACCACCCAGGTACCCTAAAATAATCTTTTTAAAAGTTTGAAATATTTTATTCTATTTTCTTTCTCTCTCCCCTACTGGAATCTAAGCTCTCCGAGGACAAATACTTTGTCTGGTATACTTTTGTGTTCTTGGCACCCAGATCAGTGTGTGGTATAAGCACATGGCATAAGAACTTGACAATTCTAGGCACCGGGGTGGTTCAGTTGTTAAGTGTCTGCCTTGGGATCAGGTCATGATCCCAGGGTCCTGAGATCCAGCCCCACGTGGGGCTCCCTGCTCAGTGGGAAGCCTGCTTCTCCCTCTCCCACTCCCCCTGCTCGTGTTCCCCTCTCTCTCTGTCAAATAAATAAAATCTTAGAAAAAAAAAGTAAAAAAAATACTTGACAATTCTACAGTAAAAGGGTCAAACCCCAGAAGATTCGAAGACAAATATATATGACATGTTTTCATACTTCCATGTAGGCTTCTACAACGTTCAGAAGACACTCAGGAGTTAGGTAAATATATTTTCCCTGCCATGGTTTCACTGGGTGGTGGACAGCTGAGACTCTTGGTAAGGAGGGGTTGAGAAAGTAACTTATTGACCTGCTCTGGAAGCCCTTTCTTTGGAGGCAGTGGAAATTCACAAAAAAAGCCTATCCTTTTCCTTCCTGAACCCCTAAATTAAATCCCTTCCAGCACTCTTTGACTCCCCTCCTCGCATACACGGAGCAAAGTGGTTTGTGTATCAGTGAACTCTTCTAGCACTGTCTGGTGGGACTGAATCCGGCTTATAAATCCTGTGCTGGGTGAATCCCTTCACAACCAGTATCAGGAAATGTGGAAGGAACGGGGGGATGTTATCCATCTTGGGATGCAGGTGTGTCCTTTGTAAATTGCAGTCAAACAGTTAATGAGGCCTGCTGAGGCCTTTGATGACCGGGGTGGGCTGGAGATAATGTGACCCATTGTTTCATCATAAGCAGTCCTCCATGATACATCACCATGGAGAGTAGTTGGTTTTTTTTTTTCAAGACAGACTCCCTTTGGTGTTACTGAAAGATGGGCTCGGCATATTTTCCATAAACACTAAGGAAAGTAAGTTGCTATATGCTTTGTTCTAGGAGTTGAAGCACGTAGCAAAATAGTTAAACACAAGTACTTTGGAGCAAGCAAGGCTAAGACTGAATCTTGGTTCTGGTATTTGTTAACCACGATCTAGAGCAAGTAACCAAAGTTCGATCACTTTACAGAGTTGTTTAGATTATTAAATGAGGCGACAGTGGTTAGCACATAATGGGTAGTTAATTGATAGCTAAACACAAATGAAAAAGCTAATTGAACACAGATTGGTAATTATCAGGAATAGGCAACTTAAGACAGGTTATAACCCTGTAAAAGGATTGGTTATGCCTTTGTAAAGGTTTTGCTATAGAGATGATAAGGTTTGGTTAAAATTAATTTACTTGATCATTTAGACTTTTTCTCTGGAACTCTGCTCTCATAGACAACTGTTTTTTCTTTCTTTCTTTTTTTTTTAATTTTATTTACTTATTTGACAGAGATCACAAGCAGGCAGAGAGGCAGGCAGAGAGCGGAGGGGGGAAGCAGGCTCCCCCCTGAGCAGAGAGCCTGCTGTGGGCCTTGATCCCAGGACGCTGGGATCATGACCTGAGCCGAAGGCAGAGGCTTAACCCTCTGAGCCACCTAGGTGCCCCAGATGACTGTTTTCTATGTCTGGAATTAAGCAAGTAGAATAACGGTGCTAGATTATACAAGAACATTCCTCTGCTTGCTCTTCAAAACTAAGTTTTTCTTTTTTTTTTTAATTAATTATTTTTGGGAGAGAGAGAGAGTGCGAGCACGAGTGGGGGTGGGGGGAGGAGCACAGGGAGAGCAGACTCTTCACTGAACAGGGAACCGGATGTGGGACTCCACCTGAGGACCCTCGGATCACAACCTGAGCCGAAGGCAGATGCTTAACACCCAGGTACCTAACACTTAAGATTAAATACTCCAAATGAGGGGTGCCTGGGTGGCTCAGTTGGTTAAGCGACTGGATCAAGTACCACATCGGGCTCCCTGCTCGGCAGGGAGTCTGCTTCTCCCTCTGACCTCTTTTCTCTCATGCTCTCTCTCTCTCAGATAAATAAATGAAATCTTTAAAAAAAAAATAAATACTCCACATGACATTAAAACAAGACAGCAACAACAAAGCAGACTCTGCTATTGGGTAACACTTTTCTGTGATGTCTATAAATGGCTCTGTAGGTATCTTTCCATTTGGCTGCCTTTTTTTTTTTTTTCTTTTAAGATTTAGAGAGAGAGAGAACACACAATCGGGGGAGCGTGGAGTCCAATGTGGGGCTGGATCCCACTACCCTGAGATCATGACCGGAGCTGAAATCAAGACTTGGACCCCAAACTGTCCAAGCCTTTCACTGGGCTGCCTTGTAACGAACGTTGTGTTGCTGTTTGAGCAGCACTGTGCATGGTCCTGACCACATTCTCTCTTTTTTTTTTTTTAAGATTTTATTTATTTGACACAGAGAGAGAAAGAGAGATCACAAGTAGACAGAGAGGCAGGCAGAGAGAGGGGGAAACAGGCTCCCTACTGAGCAGAGAGCCTGAAGTGCGGCTTGATCCCAGGACCCTGAGATCGTGACCTGAGCCAAAGGCAGAGGCTTAACCCACTGAGCCACCCAGGTGCTCCTGACCACATTGTCTTATATCCTCTTGAGACAAAAATTTCTTAGCAAAAAGGAAAAAAAAAGCAAGTTTTCTTTGGTGCCATCTTTAATTTATGCCTCTATATAGGCAGCAAGCTGAACCCCACTTTACCTTGCAAGATGGCCCAGTCCACTCAGTTCGACACTCCATCTGATAGATGTCCCTGATGCAGTATGGGTAATCAGTTGGAGAACCAGTAAATTTCACGTTTTGGGCAAAATTGGTTGGCAAATCTTGGTGGCTCCAGGCATAAGAGTATGCTGTGGCTACCTGTTTTGGGACCTCATCTCTAACTGGCGTATAGTCAAGAGGAAGGGAACGGATCTAGTCCGGGGCAGCATCTCAGAGATGTACTGGAAGGATGGGCAAGATTTAAAGTTTTATCTACAGAAATGTTGCCTATTCCAGATGAGAATAATATTGTCCGTTTCATTCTATAGCACAAAGAATTTTCATTTCCAGTTTTCCAATTATCTTTTTAACACTTCAGTTCTTGAAGTGTGTCATGATCTCCATGAGGACTTACGTATTTTCTACTTCACGTTTTGAAGGCCTTTGGTTATCCTAAGTAGGTAGCGCAGGTTTCTGAGGATATCGGATCACGAAATTACAGGGACTTCCTTTCACCTAACAATATACAAGAGCTCCGGTCTTCGACATGCTATTTAGTTTATACCCAAACCCGTTCAAACCTGCCCTTCCAAACCTGATTTCTGGCTTTCCCATTTATCCAGTAAATCCTCATCAGAATGAATACAGAATCCCCTTGACACTTTTCAGTATTAAGGATATCTGACCCCTTCCCAGCATTTGGCACTGCCAGATTTTCCTTCGTTTCAGCTCTTCTCCCACCGCTTTCTCTGACCATATTCCTGGTTCTCCTCTCCTCCTGATCATTCCTACCCAGGCTCTTTCCCTCCTTCCCTTGAAAGCGTTTCCTAGGGCTCCGACTGGTTCTCTTTTCCTTACACACAATGGAGAATCGCCTAGGGACTCTTAGAACTGCAAAATACTTTAGTTGAGCTAATAGATGCTAGCTAACTCTGCCTAGGTTAAACCCACCCAGCAGGGACACAAAAATGGGAGCTTTGTTAGGGAAATTGTCCAGCTACCATCAGCTGGGGGAACCAGGGACCACAACAGGAAGAACCCTGTAAGGAGCCTCTCCGGAAACTTCCTCATTTTTTGTTGTGTACTTCTTTTTTTTTTTTTTAGATTTTTTATTTTATTTATTTGACACACAGAGATCACAAGTAGACAGAGAGGCAGGCAGAGAGAGAGGAAGGGAAGCGGGCTCCCTGCTTCACAGAGAGCCCGATGTGGGGCTCGATCCGAGGACCCTGGGATCATGACCTGAGCTGAAGGCAGAGGCTTTAACCCTCTGAGCCACCCAGGCGCCCCTGTTGTGTACTTCTGATGAGGAGCACGGGCCTCAAAAGGAGAAGCAACCTGAGCTTGTTTTCTGAGTCATCCTCTTTATTTATCTCACTCCATTTTAGACCCGAAGCTCCCAAGCGGGCCGGACTTCTCCTATCCTGTTCACTGAACTACCCCCAGCACCAGCTCCGGGCCTGGCACAGGGCAGGTTTGGGGGCTTGGCTGTTGGCTTGTTGGGACCGAAGGAGACCGAGGGACGACAGCTCAAGGGCCATAGTGCGGTCCACTTGAGCAGGACAGCAGGACACGCGGCCACCGCTGGCCCTGCCGAGGGATGCCGCACTCGGTCCCACCTCAAGGAGCAGACTCATCCCATCACGTTAGTTCAGAGACCCATCTAGACTCCACCGCAGTCAAAACAACCTCAAAGGTCCCCTCCACCACCCTCCCTCCCAGGCCTCCGGGCTGGGTGGGCCCGGGCCGCGCAGCCGCAGTGTGGAGGGCCGAGCGCGTCACAGAAGCCCCGCCCCTTACGCGAAGCGGCGGGAGCGCGCGAGCCTCTGTCACGCAGGCGCGTTCGCGCGGCGTAAGTGGTGCTAGAGGCCGCCGGGGGTTTGTGAGGAGACGGCGCTGCCGCCATTTTGTAAGGTGTTTGTCGCAGCGGCTGGAGAGAGACGACGGCGGTTTGGAGACGTTTCTCGGCCAGAAGGCCTTTTGCTTTTCCGGAGGTGAGGTCTTGGGTGGGTTGGGTGGGCCGTTTCCGTTCTTTTAAGTCTCGAAGCCAGGTGTCGGAGAAACGACCCAGTTCGGGGCCTTGGCGATCGGGGTTTCTTCGGAGCACAGCCCCGCTGGTGGCCTTTGAAACCTAGAACTGCTCAGGTGCCCTGGTAGGTTTAAAGTCTTGGGGCGGCGGGGCCGCGGTTCCGTCGCTGACTCGTCTCTGATGGCCCCGGCCGCTCGCACCGCGGCTCCAGGAGCCCTGGCTCGTGCCGCCGGCAAGAGCCAGGACCTGACCGGAAGACCCTTTGAGAGCCGCCCTTGAGGGCTTGTGCAAGTCGGAGATCGAGTTCTCCTCAGAGTGCCCGGTCTCTGCCCATTGGTAGCGTTCCGGGGGTTTTCCAGAGTCAGAGCCTCTAGCCCCAGCTGCGAGTGCGCCAGAGGCCCCGGCGAGGTGCCTGGGGCGGGGTGGGGACCGACTGCGCGTCCGGGGAACTGCAAGTCTGTGAGTCCAGGTGGTGGAGCTGAGCTTGTGCGCGTGAGAGGCCAACTGTGGAGGGGTTGATGCCTCGTGCAGCGCTGTTGTTGCCCCCCATCCCCGCCGAAACGGAGCATAGCGTTGCTGCGCTGATGTGCATTTCCGAAACTTGGGCCTCAGGTTGTCCTTGATTACCTTGAGCGTCCCCCCCACCCCTGCCCCTACCCTCCAGCCTGGTCTTGCTTTATAGCCGTCCTGGTGTGACTGTGCTTCGGGCACACACTCCTCCCGGCGTCTCGTTAATGGTTAAGTGCAGTCCTTCCGGAGCCATCTAATCGGAACTTTCCCCCCATTTCTATTTTTTTTTAAGCCCTGTACATGGGGGCTTAAAAGGTTAAAGCCTCTGCCTTCGGCTTAGGTCCTGAGCCCAGGGTCTGGGGATCGAGTCCCGCTTCGGGGGGGGGGGGGGCCGCGCCCAAGGGGCCTCCCCCCCCCCCCCCCCCCCCCGCCTGCCTCTCTGCCTACTTGTGATCTCTGTCAAATTAAATAAATAAATAAATAAAGCCATGTACACAGCATAAAATCGTGGGGTATGAAAGGGCAGGGAGAGAATCCATTGCTAAGTGGATCCATTCACTGAAAGGTGGTGATTCTCACGTGTAAGATTCTTTGTTAATTGAAGGTAGAGTAATAATTATCAATAGTGTCCCGTCCCCCCGTCCCCCCCGCCCCCGGTTTTGTGTGGATGTGAAGGAACTTTATCTGTAACATGTAGATCTGGGAGATCTGTAGATCTTCTCTTTGCCTCCTCAGACAGTATTTCTCAAAATCAGTAAGGGAAAACTTCATGACAGCCGGATTAAATTTAAAGTACTGAACTTGACTAGAGAAGTGGAAAAAAAAAAATCTCTGGACCTCCCAGGGTGCTGGTTCTTATTTTAATGTTTGGGTATTGATAATTTTGGTCTTTGAGAATTCTGCGTTGTTAGAGGTGAGGTGGTTTTGGCAGACTTACAGAACCGGGGGAAACACCCCACAAAGCTAAAGCAGAGATGTTTCCAAAAACGGCAATCGTAATGGATAGTCATGGTAATAATCCTTGGTCATCCCATGTAATTTTGCTGGCTGTGATTTAAGAACGCCTAACCAAGCTATCTTGAAGAATTACTAATGTGGTTAAAAGACAGTTGGGGTGATGAAGGGAAGATTTGGAAGAATTCCACTAGAAATACACATATTTTTAGATGGCTTTTCTGTTGGCCTTTGCCTCAAGTTAATTTGTAGTGTCATTCACTTCAATTTCTCATTTTGAGGGTGACTCTGTCACACTGGAATGCTCACTTAATCATACCCAGTGAGAATCCTAACACGTTTTAGAATTTTTGATAGACCTGACCAATGCCTTCTCTTTTTTTTAAGCAAAAGGTATGATACAAATATTTTCTTAGGGAATACCTCCCAAGAGAATTGCAGCTGCCTCATTTCAAGTCTGTTTTATTTTATTTTATTTATTTATTTATTTATTTATTTATTTATTTGACAGACAGAAATCAGAAGTAGGCAGAGAGGCAGGCAGAGAGAGAGGAGGAAGCTGTCTCCCCGCTGAGCAGAGAGTCTGATGCGGGGCTCGATCCCAGGACCCTGGGATCATGACCTGAGCCGAAGGCAGAGGCTTTAACCCACTGAGCCACCCAGGCGCCCCTCAAGTCTGTTTTAAATGCATTTGAAATCATTTAAATTTTTACTTGAATTTGTTTGCTTGTTACTGAGTCATTTGGGCAAGCTAAAGGCAGTAAACTAAGCTGAATTTGCTCCATTTTATCTTTTTTTTTTCAGCTTTTGAATTGCAGAGCTCCCCCTTTGAGCAGTTTGGGTGTCACTGTTAAAAACTTAACTGGTTTGTAAAAGAATTAAGATGGGGAGCAGCAGATAGTGATTACACTGTTAGAACACAGATCCTGAGCCTGGAAGGAACACACACATTTGAGGTTGTAGATGGAGGCAGGAAATCGGACTGCTCACTATCCTCATCTGATTTCACTGACCATATGCATCCTTGTAGGTTGGTTGGTTTCTTCAGTCATCAGTATGTAATTGCAAGATGATCTGGAAAATAAACTTGTTGGATTGAGAAAATGCATTTATAAATAGATCTTTGTTTTGCTATTCAGCTTCTGTGTTTGAATACAGTGTTCAACTCGTGTCCTACCTTTTCCCCCAAAGCTTGGAGTCATTCTGAGATTAGAAAAAGGAACTCTAGTGCATTTAAAAAAAAAAAAAGAAACTTCTGTACCTTTAAAATGTCATCCCCTATATTTAGCATCCCTAAGTGTTTCTCTGATTTTAGTTGTGTGTATTACAGAATTTTGCCAAAGCCGTATGACACTTAGGATATTTCTCTTTAAAATAGTCCATAAAAGGGACGCCTGGGTGGCTCAGTTGGTTGGGCAGCTGCCTTCGGCTCGGGTCATGATCTCGGCGTCCTGGGATCGAGTCCCACATCGGGCTCCTTGCTCATCAGGGAGCCTGCTTCTTCCTCTGCCTCTGCCTGCCGTTCTGTCTGCCTTTGCTTGCTCTCTCTCCCTCTCTCTCTGACAAATAAATAAATAAAATCTTTAAAAAAAAATAGTCCATAAAAGTTAACGTTTTGTTTTAAAGAATTCATATTAATAACTTGATCAGGAGATCATTTACTATAAAAAGAAGGTAAGGGGCACCTGGCTGGCTTAGTCAGTGGAGCATGCGACTTCTGATTTCTGAGTTGTGAGTTCAAGCCCCATGTTGGGTATGAAGATTACTTAAAAATAGGGGTGCCTGGGTGGCTCAGTGGGTTAAGACTCTGCCTTCAGCTCAGGTCATGATCTCAGGGTCCTGAGATCGAGCCCCACATGAGCCCCGCATGGGGCTCTTTGCTCGGCAGGGAGCCTGCTTCCCTCTCTCTCTCTGCCTGCCTCTCTGCCTATTTGTGATCTCTCTCTGTGTCAAATAAATAACTAAAATCTTAAAAAAAAAAAGCACCTTAAAATGTAATAAAAGTGAGTTAAAACTCCTCCAGTTATTAATTTCTAACTGGATATGGTCTATTGGCGTTCTGAATCTGAATCGTGGCTCTTTCACTATGTTTACAATAGCAGTTGGCAAAGGTTAGTTGGAGATAAACACCAAACTGAGCATTTATTTAGAAAAATTGAAAGAAAATGTATTTATTTATTTTAAAGATTTTATTTATTTGAAAGAGACAGAGTGAGAGAGCATGGGAGGGAAGGTCAGAGGGAGAAGCAGACTCCCATGGAGCTGGGAGCCTGATGTGGGACTTGATCCCAGGACTCCGGGATCATGACCCGAGCCGAAGGCAGTTGCTTAACCAACTGAGCCACCCAGGCGCCCCAAGAAAATGTATTATTAAGGTCTCACAGTGTCCTGCATCATTTGGTACTAGATTTGTATGCCATTTACAGTCATCTGACATACAATGGAAATGGTGCCCCATGCCTTGGGAAATATCACCCACAAATATTTTAGAACCAGTATGAGCTCATGTGCTGAGTGTTTATAATTAAATAATGTCTGATATTTTATTTACTAAACATATCTATAGCCTCCACAGCTCACTTTTCCTTTCCATTAACAGATGCGGCATTCCAAAAGAACTCACTGCCCTGATTGGGATAGCAGAGAAAGCTGGGGACATGAAAGCTACAGCGGAAGTCACAAACGGAAGAGGAGGTCCCACAGTAGTACGCAAGAAAACAGACATTGTAAACCACATCACCAGTTTAAAGAATCTGATTGGTAAATTACTTTTGAATTAGTAGGATTTTAACACTAGTAGTTTTAATGATTCCTTATTAGCCTATATAGCTTTATTTTGTCAGATTTATAATTCATTAAGTCAACAAATATTCAGGAAATGTTCATTGAGTTCCTGTTAATAGGCTAGACACTGTACAGGTGCTGAGGCTACAGCTATGAATAAAACAGTTCATACTCTTGTTTATTGATGTCTGTCTGGGACTGGTGGGAGACAGTTGAGTCCCAGGTGCCAGCAGTGTAGTCAGGGCGGTGAGCCATGAACAATTTAGTCATAGTGATGATAGGATGCCCAGTGAGTGCCTTTAACTGGTATGTAGGAGGAGATATGTATTTTAGGGTGCTCATTTATGGTTGCACAAATGAGAGATGATGAGGGGGTAGAGAGAGTTAATCCAGATGAGAAAACCAGCATGCGCTGCTTGGGAATGGTAAAGTGCATGGGGGGCTTAGTCACTTAAACTGTATTCTATAGGTTATATTTGTAGATAAGGCTAGTGGAGGTGTGTAGGATTTTTAGAAGCTTGGTTATTGTAAGAACCAGTAATTTAAGAAAGGGCCTCAGTGTAAATGTTTCAATAGCATGTGTCCTGTTTAAATATATGCTTACTGTGTAAAATTCAGAGGTGATACATTTATATAGAATTAAAGAAATTTTAAAGTTCCTAAAGGATTAAAGAAAGGCTAGGTGAGTAGCATTTCTTTCAGTCTGTCTTCCATTAACTTCCCTTTCTCATTTGTTTTGTTGGTTCTGTGTTTTCTCCTTGTTTTGTACAGATGTTCCATTGAGACTGTTTGCCAGATTGCTTTCTAAATTAGCCAGCTGGGGTTACTTTAAAAAACAGTATGTAATTTTTTTCCTTCTCCATGCTAAAACAGACTTGTTCTGTGGAACAATGATCTTGTTGGTAGTCACTGTAGACTAATCTTTCTTCATCACATACTGTCACGTGGGGAAGAGGGAGAGTTTTCACCAGGATGACAGTGACCTGAGCTAATTAGTGCATTGCAGGAAAACATCTGTACCCTTTTATTAACAAATAAAAATGCCCTGTGAAGCTTAACATCATAGTACTAATAATTGCTAAGTTTGTTATTGTATATGTAGGAAGGAAGATTTGAGCGATAAACAGTTTTCATGTTCCCAGTTAACCAGTAAGCCAAGCTGCTTCTTTGATGTCGGCACTAGAGGTGTCTCTTGGTAATTGCGCTCCATAATCTGGAATATTATTATTATTTTTTTTTTTTAATTTTATTTACTTATTTGACAGAGCGATCACAAGTAGGCAGAGAGGCAGGCAGAGGGGAGGGAAGCAGGCTCCCCGCTGAGCAGAGAGCCTGATGCAGGGCTCCATTCCAGGACCCCGAGATCATGACCTGAGCCTAAGGCAGAGGCTTAACCCACTGAGCCACCCAGGCGCCCCAATAATCTGGAATATTCTAATAGTATTTTTTGAAGATTAAGAAACTTTACAGTGGTATTTTTTATAAAATAATTGGAATTACTACAGGTCTCTAACTGCAGTAAACTGTAAAGAAGGTAACCTTGGCAGGTTGCTAGGCCCCCATTAATTTCTAACTATTTGTTCTTAAAAAAAAAAATTCATTCTTTACAAGTCCTTGCCTCTGATTATTTCCTGAAAATAGGTCTAAGAAGGGACATTTTTAAGTTAAAGGGTGTGAACTCTTAAAAGGTCTTGCTACATATTCATGTTTTTTTTCCCCTAGAAAGTTTGTACCAGATCCTACAACATGTTTCCAATGCTCCTGCCAGTCTTGGCATTTTGAAAGGCCAAGAATAGTGGTTTTAATTTGAATTTTTAAGGTTTTAGTGAGTTTGTCCAATACATGTTTTTTCTCTTTCAGAGTATTGCACTGATTAGAAGAGCTTTTACTGTATATCTTTTTTTTTTTTTAACCTTTTTTTTTTTTTTTCATACATATTGCAAAGTGTCTTTTCTTTCTGATTTGTCTTTTGGCGGTAGCCTGTGAATTGGTCTCCGTTGGTACAGGCTTAACCAGTTCTGTACTATATCACTAAGACTCATGTGGCTATGAACAATGCCTTTGTATATTGTGGTAAAAGTTCTTAAGTGTCTTCTTACGTAACCTAGAGTGTCAAGTCTTAAACCAGTGATTCTCAAATTTGAGAATGAACAGAATCGCCTCAGAGTTATGTTTTAAATGCATATTACCAGATGTAGAATTAGTCATTCTGACCTGGGGCCCAGATATCTTCATTTTTAATAATTCATATTTAGATAATATTGAAGAAAGACCACCCTTTGAAAACACCATTTTAAACTCTTTAGCCTGGCATGCAAGAGTTGCATGATCTGTTCCCTGCTTATATTATTTGCCTCTGTTTGTTCCCCTATGTGGAATATTGGTCTTGCTTTAATTGTCTACATACTGTTTTCTGGGCGATACATAGACAGCCCATCTCCCAGAACACTGTTGTGATCTGTTAATGTGAGATGGTACTAATACCATTCTTCTCCCCTGGCATTTCTTCTACTTTCTACTTTGTCCAGATCTTGACGTCCCTTTAAGATGCAACTCTGCTTTTTTTATGAAGTCTTCTCACCATTTTAAGCATTTTAAGTCCCATTCCCCACCCCACCCCCATGATCCTAAGCACTCATGCAGTCTTTCAGCATTTCCTGCATTGTCGAGTTTTGTTTTTATGTTAGTAATCTCAAATTGTTCATTTGTTGGCAAGGATTTTGCCTTATATATATTTTTTTATCTTCCACAGGACCTGTGTGGAAATAAAAACGAATGCCTGTAGGGCTATTTTGAAGGACCACAGTGAAATATTCACTGGACGTTCAGTGAATATTTTTAGAATTTAAATCAGTCTGTTCATCTTGTCCACTCTGTCCATACATAGCCTTTATAATTCTGTAGACTTTGTTTACATGATCTCTAAAGCGTGGTTGTTACAGATTGAAGAGGTCCCTCATCTTTCTAGTTTATCCTCATGGCTTTATTTCACCTCATGTTTGTCAGTCTGTAATTTGTTTATGGATTACTGCAGCTCTAGTTTTATGTACTATTTCAGCTAAAGATTATTAGCATTAGTTTTTTCTGATAGGCTTTGGACTTATATGGAAGGGATGCCTTACAGAATTAAAAAGGATGCCCTTGATAGTGAGGTAATTTCTAGCCTGATGTATTGTAGATTTCTCGTTGACAGTTTGAGGCCAAGTGATCAGATCCCTGACCTAGACCCACATTCTTATCGTAATATCCTGAGTTGTTTCTCCAATGGTTAGAACTTAAGATTGAAACTGACAAAAGGGAGAAAAGGGGGTTCTGCATTTCCCTAGCCTGGATTTGATGGCAGCCCTGTTGTGTAGGAGTTTAGAGATGCTTTCCTTTTATTTCTGCCTACACCAGCCCCCCCTGGGAAAAAGAACAACAGCATATTCTGGGGAAAGAATGAGGTTGGTGAGGGCAACTAGTCAACATCTGTCACTCCATTGCTTGTCAGGATTCTTTTAGCTGATTTGTCTGACTGGGCAGGTGTCCCCTCTCTCCCTCAGTGCTCCATGTGCATCCCTCTTGAAGCTTCGCACTCTGTTGAAGAGGACACCATCCCAGGTAGAGAGGGGGACGGGAAACTGGGCCAATTGAATCTATGTCCTTTTCTTTCCATCAGATCAAGGCTACTTAAGTGGGATCTGTTGACTTCCTGGGGTCTGTGACCTCTATGAAATTCCTTGCCGAGTTTTGTTTACGCATTTGTGCATTTCTTAGGGGAGAGGGTCCGTAGCTTTCATCAGATTTTTAAAGGGATCTGTAGATTCAGAAGTTAAGCACCATGGCACTAGATGATAAGGTTTCCCATGTAGAATTTTTGAGTATTTTGCAAGCAGGAACGACAGGAAATGAGAAACACAAAGGGAAATAGGGGTGGTGCGGGTGGGTGTTTTGTAATCCTAGGCAAGCAATTACAAGATCCTTTTCTCATTTGTGGGGAATGTATTTTAATGTCTTTGGCACATGAGGCAACCTTCAAAAGCTGTGTTGTCTGTTTCTCCAAAAGGAAAAACAGAAGGCTAGGAATACGGAGAGGAGAGGAGATGGGATGGGTGATATGTGTAGTAAAATTGGCCCATGTAATAGTTAGAATGTGCTCTACAACCATGGCAAATCCTTTTCTTTCTAGGGCTCTTAATTCAGTGATCTGTGAAATGAAAGGATTGGAATACATGTAAGATTCCTGCTAGCTCTAGTACACCTTTCATGAAAGAATTCTGTGTGTGCCAGAGATAACTAAAATTCACTTAATATTAAAAGAGAAAGGAATCCTGTTTTTGCCTGCCTCTGATTGTATGGCTCTGTGAGGAAAGCGAGTGAGCTTAGTTACGGATGCATATATCATAAGACTGATAAATTGCAGAAGAGTAGTTTTGTGAAGTTTTCTGTTTTAATTGTCTCCAAAAGGTAAAGGGACACTTAGTAAACCCTGAGCATAACATAATTGACTCAAGCTTTGTTCCTTGATGTGAGGTGTTTGATAGCAGTGTATCTGATGGAGAATGTGAACCCACTTGTTGGTTAAAGCAAAATTATGTCTTAAGTTTGTGAGATAAGTATAAACTAATCCCATCAATTTGAGGTTTTTTCTTTTATTGAGTTAGCTGTTTAACCAGGAATTATTGAATGTTCTGTTTGAGCTACACTGTTGCAGAATGAAGAGAATGATTTGAAATCCTTTACTGTGTTCGCAGTCATTATTTAGAAGCGAGGTCCTTGAATGAGAGAGATTATCGGGACCGGAGATACGTTGATGAATACAGAAATGACTACTGCGAAGGCTATGTACCTAGACATTATCATAGAGACGTTGAAAGCGGTTATCGAGTCCATTGCAGTAAATCTTCGGTCCGAAGCAGGAGAAGCAGTCCTAAAAGGAAGCGTAATAGACACTGTTCAAGTCATCAGTCACGTTCGGTATGATTGATTTTGTTTTTATTTGGGTGGATGTTTATTTGTGTGTAAAAGCTCTTAAGAATCCAGTAAGTTTGAAAAAGTTTATATATACATATAATATTATTTGGATATATTATAATTGTGTTTATATTATTTGAGTCCTTAAACATCCAGATTTTCATAGCTAATCTGTATTTATTAGGTAGCCTTCATTTGCCCACATTTACTCATTTTCTGCAGTCCAGATCATGAGTTCTTGATTTTAATATTAAAAAAATTTTTAAGTTTCGTAATATAATTTTATGAAAAGATGAAGCACCCATCTTTTCTTTCATCTTAAGCTTTTTATTTATTCATTTATTTTTATTTTTTATTTTAAAAGAAGCCCTTTTCCTGAGAGTTGGAAACAAATCTATAACATTGCTCTGACGGATACTTAACTATTGTTACTCTCTAGGTAGGGAAGTCCCAGAGTACAGTGCGTCATTGTCCATAGCTAGTTCCATTGAAATTCTGAAATGGGTGCTGAATGGAAAATGTATTAGCCAAAAGTATGCCTCTTTTTACACTCAGACATCTTCACCTGTTTAATCTGTAAACTTTGAATAAATTGTTTTCTTACCCAAGTTTTCTTCAGTAGAGGTAGCTTTGATTATTAGATTGAATGCTGAAATTAACTAGCTTTAATTTCCCCTTTTACTTTATGTATATTTTAAAATATTGCTAAATAAACATTCCAACTAATCTTGACATTTTAAAACCTTTTCCTGACAACCTAGACATCTCAGTTCACAGCATATGCTATTGTAGAGCAAGAGATTAGTAGATCATGACATTGCATTCTTTAAATTTCAGACTTCAATTAAATCAGTATTTTAAAGAGACAAATGTGTTGTTTTTTTCTATTGCCACTTTAAGTATCTTATCTGAAAATCTGTTCCTTGCCATGTTTTTCTTCTGTAACATAAACTGTGCCCTGTGAATTTCTGGGGACTGAATTTGAAATTGCTCCTGCCAACTGTTCGTGGCCTGGTGCTTATCTGAATGCCTGAATATCTCCCCGCTGAATGAATTGCGTATTCTGCCCTGAATTCACTCTGATATATTGATTGGCTGGACGATCTTGGTGCTGCCCACTTGCCGTTCCAGAAGAGCCACCGAAGGAAAAGATCCAGGAGTATAGAGGATGATGAGGAGGGTCACCTGATCTGTCAAAGTGGAGACGTTCTAAGAGCAAGATGTATAGAATATTTTTCAACACTTTTTTAACTTTGCAGACAGAATAATCTTTTTAAGAATAGTTTGTCAGCGGGGGGCTAAAGAACTCTTCATTGCTTTTTTGTTTTGTTTTTTGTGGGTTTGTTTGTTGTTTTGTATTTCTTCTTTTCTGTAGAATTTAAAATATTTCTACTCTAAAGTTCCAAAATAATCAATGGAATTTGAGATTAGAGCAAGAAAGATAGCTCTATCTAATTGTTTTTGTAGCAGCTGAAAATAAAATAATTTGAGTGCTGGAACCTTAGTTATGCTTTGATAGAGATCATTTGAAAATATTCCACACTTAAGTATTCATTGTTTGAATAACTAGATAATTTGATCTCAGGTACTTACTCGTCTTTCTCCTCCCTTACTTTAGATGAAATCGTGGACACTTTGGGTGAAGGGGCCTTTGGCAAAGTCGTAGAGTGCATTGATCATGGCATGTAAGTTGTTTTTTTCTTTTTTGCACATTCTGATATTTCTTGGGAAGGATCCATCATTTAGATGAAATGGTATTTTAAGTATTAGCCACGTGTTTTCCTGGGTGGTGTAAATACCCAGAATTTCTTGAACTGTGTCTGAGTTATTTACCAAGAATGTGGATTTTGATCAAGAATGCTGACAAATGGGACGCCTGGGTGGCTCAGTTGGTTAAGCAGCTGCCTTCGGCTCAGGTCGTGATCCCAGCGTCCTGGGATCGAGTCCCACATCGGGCTCCTTGCTTAGCAAGGGAGCCTGCTTCTCCCTCTGCCTCTGCCTGCCATTCTGTCTGCCTGTGCTTGCTCTCTCTCCCTCTCTCTCTCTCTGACAAATAAATAAAATCTTTAAAAAAAAAAAAATGCTGACAAATTTGGGGGCACCTAGCTGGCTCATTTGGTGGAGTGTGCGACTCTTGATTCCCAGGTTGTGAGTTTGAGCCCCAGGGCAGGTGTAAAAATTACTTAAAAATAAAATCTTGTAAACAAAAACCTGACAGATTCTATGGATGGTGTTTGTTGAAATTAAAGTGGGTCTTCAAGTGAAGGGGTTTCCTAGACCTTAGGCCTTGACCCTTATTTGAGATTTAGAGTGCTTTGCTTTAGTTTTGAATAGCAGAGACAATTTTTTTTTCTAAAGATTTTTTTTTTTAAAGATTTTATTTATTTATTTGACAGAGAGAGATCACAAGTAGATGGAGAGGCAGGCAGAGAGAGAGGGAAGCAGGCTCCCTGCTGAGCAGAGAGCCCGATGCAAGACTTGATCCCAGGACCCTGAGATCATGACCTGAGCTGAAGGCAGCGGCTTAACCCACTGAGCCACCCAGGCGCCCAATAAAGCTTTTCTAATCTCAGTGGGAAACATATATTCCCCATCTGAAAATCACACAGTGGAAGAAATGGCCTAGCGAAAAGCAGTCTACCCTGGAGTGTCATTAAGGATTGGAAGGGAACATCTTCTGTTTTAAAGGTTTTGGAACCTTCTAGGGGCTCCTGGGTGGCTCTGTTGGTTAAGTGTCTGCCTTTGGCTCAGGTTCATGATCTCCAGGTCCTGGGATCGAGCCCCCATTAGGGAGGCTTAGTGGGGCATCTGCTTGTCCCTCTACCCCTCCCCCTGCTCATGCTTATAATCGAGTTTGTTCTCCCCCTCTCAAATGAATGAAATCTTAAAAATAAAAGGTTTTGGAACCTTCTAGCTTTTTTGGGAATGATTCATAATTACAACTAGAAAAGAAGTCTGCTATGAAGTACTAGATATTACTAGAAGAATTTCATTTTATCACAGTTGTGCTTTATATTATGCGGATTTTGTACATTGTTTTTTCAGACTTCATGAAATAAAAGCTTCTATGGCAAAAAAAAACCAAAAACACAGGGCACCTGTGTGGTTCAGTGGGTTATGCCTCTGCCTTTGGCTCATGATCTCAGGGCCCTGGGATTGAGCCCCACATCGGGCTCTCTGCTCAGCAGGGAGCCTGCTTCCTCCTCTCTTTCTGCCTGCTGCTCTGCCTACTTGTGATTTCTCTCTATCAAATAAATAAATAAAAATCTTAAACAGAACAAAAACCTTTATTCCCAAATCTGCATATTAGAGTTGGGTGTTTTGTTTTGTTTTTTAAGATTTTATTTACTTGTTTGACAGAGATACAGAGAGAGAACACAAATAGAGCGGCATGAAGAGGGAGAAGTAGGCTTTCCGCTGAGCAGGGAGCCCCATGTGGGACTTGATCCCACGATCCTGGGATCATGACCCAAGCTGAAGGCAGACACTTAACCAACTGAGCCACGCAGGCACCCCTTGAGTTAGCTTCTTAACTTTGAAGAAATTCTGTTATTTAAAGGCTGCAGAATAAAGGCCAGATTCTTTAATATGAAACCCTTTGTGATTTGGCCCTCTGTGTCTTGTTTTAACATTTTTCTCCAGATCTCTGTTTTGTAGTTTGCAAACTTTTTATAAATGAACCTCTTTAAAGCAATTCAGTTCAACTGCACATCTCTAAAATGACATCTAAAATTTTTCATCATAAAGTAGTTGGCTCAGTGGGTTAAAACCTCTGCCTTCAGCTCAGGTCATGATGCCAGAGTCCTGGGATCGAGCCTCACATCGGGCTCTCTGCTCAGCAGGGAGCCTGCTTCCTTCTCTCTCTATCTCTGTCTGCCTCTCTGCTTACTTGTCATCTCTGTCAAATAATGAATAAAACTTTTAAAAAATAAAATAAAATTTCTTGAGATTCCAAATTGTATTTGAGATACTCCAATTAATGGTATTCAATTAAGTAGAAATCTTTGCAAATTTTTATATTTATTTGACCTAAATACAAAAGTTAATTGGAAATGTGTCTTGTATTGGGTTAGTTTGGGCTTAAAAAAAAGGAGTACATGGGGGCGCCTGGGTGGCTCAGTGGTTGAGCGGCTGCCTTCGGCTGAGATCATGGAGATCGAGCCCTGCATCGGACTCCCTGCTGAGCGTGAAGCCTGCTTCTCCCTCTCCTGCTCCCCCTGCTAGTGTTCCCTCTCTCATTGTGTCTCTCTCTCTCATATAAGTAAAATAAAATCTTAAAAAAAAGGAATACATGTATTCATAAACATACTTCAAGTGCTTAAGATGTTTCCTTTTTGGGGGGCTCCTGGTGGCTCAGTGGGTTAAAGCTTAATCTGACTTGAGCTCAGGTAATGATCCCAGGGTCCTGGGATCGAGCCCCACATTGGGCTCCCTGTTCAGCAGGGAGTCTGCTTCCTCCCTCCCCACCTACCTCTCTGCCTGCTTGTGATCTCTCTCTCTCTCTCTACCAAATAAATAAATAATAGCTTTTTAAAAAGGTGTTTCCTTTTTTTTTTTTTTTTTAATTTTATTTATTTATTTGACAGAGAGAGATCACAAGTAGACAGAGAAGCAGGCAGAGAGAGAGAGGGAAGCAAGCTCCCTGCTGAGCAGAGAGCCCGATGCGGGACTCGATCCCAGGACCCCGAGATCATGACCTGAGCCGAAGACAGCGGCTTAACCCACTGAGCCACCCAGGCACCCTGTTTCCTTTTTTTTAAAAGATGACATGTAATCTGTAAGTTGAAAGTATACAAGTGTTCATTGTAATTACTGAAGTAGTGTTAGCTAACAGCTTTATTAATTTTTCATTCCCAGAGCTAATAAGCACTGAGAAAACTTGGGTCATACATAGATGATACTAGAAGGAGTTTTGTCATAGAAGTTTCATAGCAACTCTTTGAAGTCTTGAGATACATGCCAAGTATCATAGGGAGATTATCATGAAAATAAGTTTTTAATGATTTATCAGGGCACAGTTTCACTGGGGCTTTTTGAAAACAGTGAATTGGAAACCACCAGACTTAGAAAAAAGGTTTGCTGTCCAGCCACTAGAAAACTCAAGGTTGGTTGGTAGGTTTGTTCATTTTACAGTCTAGGGCACATATCTTTTCTTTTTTTCTTTTCTTTCTTTTTTTTTAAGGTTAATTTATTTATTTTGAGGGAGACTGAGGGAAGGGACAGAGGGAAAGCGAGAATCTCAAGCAGACTCTGCGGTGCTCACCTAGCAAGATGTGAGGCTGGATCTCATGACCCTGCGATCATGACCTGAGCCAAAATCCAGAGTTGGCTGCTGAATGGGCTGTGCCACCTAGGCGCCCCCTACGGCACATATCTTATACTAATGGGGGGTATGAAGTTTTCTTTTCTTGTGTAAAGTGGCAGGACCAGAGTTTTAAAAAAAAAAAAAAAAGGTTTGAGTGCTGGTTCATCTTCAGAAAGATCAGATTTAGAAAAGAAGACAAAAGGAATTTGAAGAAATCCATTTCCTCAAGAGCATGCGTGGCTTGATACGTTTTATTTATTTATTTATTTATTTATTTACCTTTTTTTTTTTTTTTTTTTTTTTTTTTTTTTTTTTTTTTTTTTTTTTTTTTCAGTGATTTCAGGTAGGCAGAGAGGCAGGCAGAGAGAGAGGAGGAAGCAGGCTCCCTGCTGAGCAGAGAGCCCGATGCGGGGCTCGATCCCAGGACCCTGAGATCATGACCTGAGCCGAAGGCAGAGGCTTAACCCACTGAGCCACCCAGGCGCCCCTATTTACATTTTTTTAAAAAGATTTTATTTATGTATTTGACAGACAGAGATCACAAGTAGGCAGAGAGAGAGAGAGAGGAGGAAGCAGGCTCCCCACCAAGCAGAGAGCCCGATGCAGGGCTCGATCCCAGGACTCTGAGATTATGACCTGAGCTGAAGGCAGAGGCTTTAATCCACTGAGCCACCCAGGCGCCCCACTTGATACGTTTTAGAAAGTATTACAGATACCCTGATCTAAAGCTTGTGCCCCACACTAGCTGTTTCTCTTCACTTGAGTCAGTGAATATAGTAAACATTTTCCTGGCTTCATGACTTACTGGTGGTCTGTCCTTTGTTTGAACATGTTCACTTTTTCTCCCAAATCTTAAAGACTGGTAGCTGTTTTTCAGGGCTCAGTCATGTGTCAGCTTCTTCTCTGAATAAGTTTGAGCCTCCCTTAGCCCCCTAATTGTTAGGCTCGCCCATCTCTTCGCTGTGTAGTAGCTCATACGAAGCACTTCTGACCTTGTAAGTTGTTCATCTGTCTGTTTTTTCCATTTGACTGAGGAGCATAGGGACAAGCCTTGTCTTCGTCACTAACACCTGTGCGCCTTCTGGCACAGGGTGGGTCTGAGCATATGCTTTTAGCAGTAGCATGTTCTATTTGAGGTTTTATTTTTATTTTTTTTTAACTTTTGTATGAAGTCTAGGTAAATGTAAAATTCTGAAAACATTAAAATTTTTGAGTATTAAGGAATTAATTGCTTGATAGAAATTGTGTTTTGTCAGGTTGTTTTGAAAGGATGTAATATGGAATTGGATATAAGGTGTCCTGAAAGACTTTTAGAACAATAACAGAGTAATTGATACTCAGTAAGATTATGCTTTAGAGGACACGTCTTCATCCTGCTTCTATATATAAATGGTTTTCATCTTAATTTTGTTTTTAAGGGATGGCATGCATGTAGCAGTGAAAATTGTAAAAAATGTAGGTCGATACCGTGAAGCAGCTCGTTCAGAAATCCAAGTATTGGAGCATTTAAATAGTACTGATCCCAATAGTGTCTTGTAAGTATGAACTTGAACTGTGATCTCTCCTGTTGCCTAAAATAACCAGAATTCTGTGAACTGACTTGTTTTTATTTTGATCTGTTTTAGCCGATGTGTCCAGATGCTAGAATGGTTTGATCATCATGGTCATGTTTGTATTGTGTTTGAACTGCTGGGACTTAGTACCTATGATTTCATTAAAGAAAATAGCTTTCTACCATTTCAAATTGACCACATCAGGCAGATGGCGTATCAGATCTGCCAGTCTATAAATTGTAAGTATACTTGATAAATTTTAAACACCAGAAAATTAAGTTTTCATTGTACAAGCAACATGTCAAAACATTGTTACTAAAAATACACGTTATAGGTAAAGATGAAATTCCTATACCACTATTAATCTTATATGTCCCCCAATACAGATGAAATACTTAAGTGAAACTAATAATGTCTTTTTGTTCTCTTGTAGTTTTGCATCATAATAAGTTAACCCATACAGATCTGAAGCCTGAAAATATTTTATTTGTGAAGTCTGACTATGTAGTCAAATATAATTCTAAAATGGTAAGTTACAGTTTTATTTTAATTTTGGTGGTGGTTTTTAAAATTAATTTGTTTTGGTGATCTTGGATGAGGAACTTTTATTTTCACTTCTGAGGCTGGTTATATCCTGATATTTAACCAAAAAAGGATAATCCTTCTTTACCTTTCTCATGGAGTTATGTTGAAAATCAAAAAGTTAATTCATGTGCATGCCTTTTGAAGTGCTGTAAAGTATTTTGTGTCTTTACTGATCTTCATGTTGACTCAACTGTTTCTTTCTAGAAACGTGATGAACGCACATTGAAAAACACAGATATCAAGGTTGTTGACTTTGGAAGTGCAACGTATGATGATGAACATCATAGTACTTTGGTATCTACACGGCATTACAGAGCTCCAGAGGTCATTCTGGGTCAGTGGACACCATCCTTCCTGATACTATAATTAAGAGATTTTTTTTTCCTCCACATCTTTTGTTAGGGGACAGGTAGAGGGATGGGTGTGGTTTTCTTAGTGTACAGAAAATAGATTATCTGTCCTAAGAAAAACTGTCTGGACATGGCTACAAATACTTTTCCTGAACGGGAAAAATGTGATACCATCTGTAAAGACATTCTAGGTGGTTGGTTTTTGTTGTTGTTTTTAATTTTTACTTTTTAAATTTATGTATGTGTGCATGTTCTGCTCCATGCCCAGCATGGAGCCCAGAGCAGGGCTTGAACTCACATCCCTGAGATCAAGACCTGAGCTGAAATCAAGAGTTGGATGCTTAACTGAGCCACCCAGGTGCCCCCCAAGTGATTTTTTTTTTTAAAGATTTATTTATTTATTTATTTGACGGACAGAGATCACAAGTAGGCAAAAAGGCAGGCAGAGAGAGAGGGAGAAGCAGGCTTCCCGCCGAGCAGAGGGCCCGATGCGGGGCTCGATTCCAGGACCTTGAGATTATGACCTGAGCCAAAGGCAGAGGCTTTAACCCACTGAGCCACCCAGGTGCCCCCCAAGTGATTATTTTTTAAGCAAGTTAACCACACGAGATCATAAAAGGCCAAGTTCTAGTGACAAAGTATGTCACAGCAGTGTGAAGTGATGGGGGGGGTACCAGTTTTCATGTTACAATAGCATGGTGCTGTAGAAATGCTAAAGGTCTGGTTGGCAGACATGTAGGTAAAGGGCAGGTGGAGGTCAAGAAGAAAGAGGGGCCAGTCTAAGAGGAGCAGTTTGATAATCCTTGACTTGAGAAAGATTAAAGAAGAAAATTACTTTAAGGTACCGAGTTTTAAAAATAGAGGGACTTCAGTAAGGGAGTGCGTATCTTGCACCTCAAAATGTCAGAGACCAGGTCTTGTTAATAAAGTGGAGAAGTGTCGGAGAGGAGGTAGGGGGTTCAGAGACCATGGGAGGAAGTTCAGATCAGGTGCTCTTGAGACATGGTTACATGGAATAGGCTTGTTAGCAAAAAGGTCCAACTGAGGTTGGATAGAACATTTTTGCAGAGTCCGTTTGTACTTTTCACCTTTTTTTGTGCAACAGGAGTTGGTAGTTCAGAATAAGAGTAGGAAAACAAACTAACAATTTTACTTGGGAGCGGAGGATTGCTAAAAGCATAAGGAAATTGAGAGTATTATGCAGTGCTGGCCAGTAGAACTTTCCATGTTTCTGTGGAAATGTTCTGTATCTGCAGTGTCCAGTATGGTAGCTGTTCACCACATGTGGACTACTGCATACTTGGAGTGTAGGTAGTGTGACTGAGACACTGTATTTCAAATTTTATATTAGTTTAAATGTTAGCTGTAAATAGCCTCATATTAGCTGGTGGCTTCCGTGTTGGATAGCACAGGTCCTGAACTTTTCTTTGAAATGGATGATAATAGGATTTCTGCTTAGTATGGTCTGCAAGGACCTATTGTGTTGCAGTAGTTTAGAAAGTGTATTCATGGTTGAGGACTAAAGGCTTGAGTGAGGGCAAAAGAAGTATGGGAAGAGTCTATGGACAGAGAGCTATTTTCAGATCTTGAAAGGATACGACTTCCTATGTTGTCAATTTTAAGATGCAGATTACCCCCCCCACACACAATACAAAGTAACTGGCATTTTTTTTGTTATTAGTACATAAAATAGTTGTGTGTCTTTCTGTTAACAGCCTCCTAGATTGGATAAATAAAATAATTTTTAAGAATGACTGTAACACAGTTCCAAGTATGGCTATACTAGATAGCTGCTATAAATCCGGAATTGGGGTTATTGCCCTTGAGGAAAAGAAGTCAGCAGATTGGGCAATTAGAAGGGCCCTTTGTGTTTCTGGATTACTGATCCTGAGGATTGAGGCAGAATTAGGTTGAAGAGGAAGATGAAATCAAGGGCTGCCATTGAGGAGGGCAGTTGGTCGCCTGCCTTGCACGTTGGTAGTAAATGGATGAGGCTGAGAGAGGTAGGTAGACGTGAATGGTGGGAAATCCCAAAGAGTCCGAGCGCTGACTTCCCAGAGAATGGGATGGTTTAGAACAGTGTGTGGCAGAAGGTTATGGTCATCTGGGAACAAAGCTGCTTTAGAAGATGGGAGTGGCTGGAGAAGAAAACCTTCATTTTAGGTCTAAGATCTATCATTTGCAGATTTTTTTATGTGTCACTGTAGGTAGAATCCATTTGTTACCCATTTGTTCAGATGGTAGGCATTGTGAGCATTAACGAAAATGACTAAATTAAGATACAAGTAAATAAAATGACTAAGTCATAGTGAAGTTTTTGAATGTGCTTTTCGTTACTGAAAGTAATTGGGATGTCTTTTACAGTAGGTTTTATTTATACATTATTATTTTATTAAGTACTTGATCTTTAGAAGTTGAAAATATCTGTACGGTTTACTTTTTTTCTCCTTTCCAATTAAGTAGGCTTAAGAAGACTAGGTATTTTATTTTTTCCTGAATGGTACTGCCATTGAGAATCGTGAAAGAGAAAGTATATGTGAAATCACGTACCGATAACCTAAAAAGTACATATATAAGTAGAATAAGTAGATCCTGTGAACTGTAAATGGCTCTATAATTCTGCTTATAGTGAAACTGCTTACAATACCATTACAATCTTTATATAATTTATGTAAAATTGTGGTATTTTTCTAATGCAAGAAATAAACTCTGCCTTTAAGCTGATAATAAATGGTTAGTAATTACATTTTGAGGATGATTGTCAACCTATATTTGCTATAAAAATGTAAATTTTCCTGGAGCAACCATGAACTGGGTATAACCGTGCTCCCCATTGCATGCGGTTCAGAGTTGATGGAGTATTTGTACAAATCGGTAGTTAGCTGTGGAAAATACTTGCTAGCCGTTTTCTTATTTTACATAAAATGCCCCCACCCCCAGATTAAAGCACTGACTTGTTGTAAGGATATGGAGAATTATGAGAACATACTGAATTTTATATAAAACTGAACATTTTATATAAAACTGAAAATGTAAACCCTAAGTTTACTGTCCTGTTCTCCCAAATGGGCTAGGTGAAAAGGGCCCCCATACAGGGAAGGCTGTAGGGCATTGGCAATTAAAAATTGTTGCATATACAAGTGTTGGGTTTTGGGGGGCACCTGGGTGCTCCGTCAGTTGAGCATCTGCCTTCGGCTCAGGTGGTGGTCCTGGGGTCCTGGGACCCAGCTCCGCGTCAGGCTCCCTGCTCAGCAGGGAGTCTGCTGCTTCCTCTACTTATGTGTGTGCTGTCTGTCTCTCTCTCTCTCTCTCTCTCTCTCTCTCTGTCAGATTAATTAAAAACAAAACAAGTATGTGTTTTTGTTTTTACAGCTTTAGGTTGGTCCCAGCCTTGTGATGTTTGGAGCATAGGTTGCATTCTTATTGAATATTACCTTGGTTTCACAGTCTTTCAGGTATGTATTTAATAAATAGCATTTCATAATTCTCAGTGTTAAAGGCATATGAAAATTTAGGCCTCCATATTGACAAGTTGCTGTAGTGTTCTTCTTAAGGTTAAAATTTACATATGGAAAATGGTCATTCTTCTCTAAAACCAGAATTGGGGGAACTGCTCTTAGTGAATGGTCGTAGTGCGTTTTGCATGTGATTGGAGTTCATATTGTCTTGTGTTTCCATTTTTTTATTGAGTTCCTGCATAAGTTTGTTTTAGTGTTATTGTGGCCGGCTTTAATTCCATTCTGGTTATGTTGACTGTCAGCGTGGCCATGACCAAGTCACTTGGTTCTTTTTATAAAGTGATTCAGGAAGAATAAGTTGTATTTGAGATGTTTGTATTAAGCATCTGTGACCCCCTAGGCACATTTCAAGGCACTTAGGTGTATAAAGATGAAAAGACAACATCTCTGTCCTCAAGGAAGTCGTGCAAAAGATAGACATGGGAGAGCTTACAATACAGTGTGGTGTATTTGCTCTCATGGAACAATGTGGAAAGTGTAGTGGGAACCCAGGAAAGATGGACAGTTCGATTCCTCTGAAAAGGTGTCACTGAGGAGGTGTGGGAGTTTAAGCCAGCGCTAGAAGGAAGATGAGGGCTTTGTCAGAAAACCAGAAAACGTGGAGGTCAGCTCAGGAAGAGGAAGCTGGACCCATAAATGTGTGGAGGCATAAAAGAACGTATTCTGGGGGCGCCTGGGTGGCTCAGTGGGTTAAAGCCTCTGCCTTCGGCTCAGGTCATGATCCCAGCGTCCTGGGATCGAGCCCCGCATAGGGCTCTCTGCTTTGCGGAGAGCCTGCTTCCTCCTCTCTCTGCCTGCCTCCCTCCCTGCTTGTGATCTCTCTCTCTGTCAAATAAATAAAATCTTTAAAAAGAAAAAAAAAAAAAGAACATACTCTGGTTGGGGAGTTGTAAACAGTGCTGTCAGAATCTTGCATAAGTGGGAAAATGATGCAGCGACTCACTAATGGACCTGTTTGGATAGAAAGGTACTTATTTCCTGGAAGTTAGTGTTATCCAGAATATTAGACCAATCCAAAGTGAAAATGATTTTGTGAGTTTGTCATTCTGGCATTTATTTGGAGATTATTCCTCCAGGTTTTTTGTTTGTTTTTGGTACTAAAATGTCCCTTTTAAGGAGTGATGATAATAGTTGTTGGCAGTTTTTTGTTTTTGTTTTTGTTTTTTTAATTAAAATCCTTACTTGGCAAAACAAAGCAGGAAACCTTATTTAAGTCCCTGCTTTCTTCTGTCATAATTCTTCTTACATCTGAAATTTAACCGTCTTCTAGAAGCTTTAAGTTGTGTAAGCATTGACGAAGTTTCAGTAGGGTTGTAGTGTGATCGAAGTGTTGTGATCTGTTTTGGGAGTGATGGGGGTGCCGGTTGGGCACATTCTGCTTCCTGTTGAGGATGACTTGAAGTCAGGGGCAATGCAGGGTGAAGGGGAAGTGTGAGGAGTTCAGAGTCACTAGGTGGTGGCTGTGGTAGAATGTGTGTCTCTCCTTGTGGGGCCTGTCACCAGCCTTCTCCTGTTGCTAATCCCCTGCAATCCTGTTAAAAGTACCCTGAATTTATAGACAAGTTTGAGATCTAGAACCATGGTCACGAGTGAGTTTTTGGAGGTGGTGTATCTGGTTTGTGGCGGTAAGCTGAGGGTCAGAAAAAGTTGAGCGGACGGTTTGCCACCTTCATTCTGATACCTATAAAAGTTGCTTCCCATGATTTGTGAGTGTAAATCACTCTGAGGTCTTAAGTGCAAATCATTAACACTTGAGGATACATGTTTTCTGTTTTAAGTTCCACACTCCAAAATAGTCTTAAACTAAGGAATTCTTTTTTAAATGTGGAGCTAGCTTTTTGCCACATCTGTTGCAAGAATGAAGACTGTTCTGAGCAATCACTCTGAAGGGATGTGCTATTACTGCAAAGAGCCCCAGAGGAACCCAGCAAAGGGACTTCAGTTACATCAGTGTAGAACTTGGTCTCCTTGGAAAGAAGGAGACGGCGCCAGGTTGACAAATGGTGGGGAAATGTCCTTAACTGTAGCCAGTTCTTTCCTGTCTGTAGTTCTTTGTAGAACATGAGCAAGGGTGTTACACTGGGCTTCCATTACAAGATGAGGTCTGTGTGTGCTCATTTCCCCACCAGTGTTCAGGAGCATGGTTTTCTTGTTGAATATGACATTTCTTGGGTGAAAATACACCAGAAGGGTTTGGATGAGGCTAGGTGTTGAGGGTTCAGTATCTCTCAAGCCAAGAAAGATGAGTTAATTCTAGAAGGAAATGACTCTGAACTTGTATCAAATGAGCTGCTTTGATTCAGCAAGCCACAACAGTTAAAAACAAGGTATCAGAAAATACCGGCTGGTATCTATGATTCTGAAAAAGGAACAGTTCACTGCAGGCTGGTGATTAAGGTCTAAGATGCCAGATGACCTTTTAGACTCTCTTGTGGTATTCCCTCCCCCCCATTCTCCCCCACCCCCCGGCTTGTGGTATTCTAGAAACATAAAGATAAAAGTGTGGAGCTAGTATTACCTGCTCCTGTCATGGATTTGGGACTCCACGTGGTGGAGGTGGGGTGCTAGGAACAGTAGTTGATAGATTTTAAAAAGCATTACCCATAGCCTCTGCTCTTCAGACTGAGAGTTGGCAAATGATACCCTGCCTGATGCCTGCTTTAAAAAAAAGAATATGTGACAGAGACCATTTGTGGCCAGCTAGGCCTAAAATACTTATGTTTGGACCTTCACAAAAGTTTGTTGGACTCTCATCGGAGAGCTCACCATCTCAGCTGTAAGTGTGCGGGTGTCTCTCCTTCAGCCAGAGCTCTGCTCCTATGTGACTTAGTAATAAGAGTTTTGACTTAGGTCCATAATTCACCTTTCCTCATTTGCGAGCTAGTATCTCAGCTTCTTGGACACGCACATTCCCATATACGGAGCTCAGGATTGTTGTGAGAATTACTGGCCCTGGATTTTTATTGCCTGAAAAGAGTAGATGTTAACATGTTGCTTTTCACTGGTGAGTGGAGGCCAGTTTGGGGTCAGCAGCTGAGTAAGTGAGGAGACCAGTTTTCTGGTACTCTGTCTTAGTCGCTTTTCAGCAAACAGTGCATGAATTGAAAATAAGTAAGGAGGGGCGCCTGGGTGGCTCAGTGGGTTAAGCCGCTGCCTTCGGCTCAGGTCATGATCTCAGGGTCCTGGGATCCAGTCCCGCATCGGGCTCTCTGCTCGGCAGGGAGCCTGCTTCCTCCTCTCTCTCTCTCTGCCTGCCTCTCTGTCTACTTGTGATCTCTCTCTGTCAAATAAATAAATTAAATAAAATAAAAAAAAAATAAGTAAGGAAAAGGTTCAGTTTCACATTAAATTCCATGTCTTCTGCTATACAGAACCTTACTGTTGGGTATCAGAAAGACTTCGGTTTTACAGGTTTCCACGGAGAATACGGCTCACTCAGTATTGTTCCATCTTTGAAGTAGAGTGTAATATCTGCCATGCAGCTGTCTAATCTAGCCCTTTGTGTCAGTGCTGTTTTCTTGTATTTTCCTTTATTGTGCATGTAGCACAAGAGGAAGTGCTAAATTCGTTTTTCTTATGTGTTTTAGACTCATGATAGTAAAGAGCACCTCGCAATGATGGAACGAATACTAGGACCCATACCAACACACATGATTCAGAAAACAAGGTACGTGTAGTGCCCTGTGTTCAGACTACAGAGAACCCAACTTTGGTCTCAGTGCTTATCCCAAGGACTTCAGATTTGGATTCTTTTCCCCCAGACAGTCAGATTTTTAAAGTAATGCAGTATTTACCTCGTGATCTAGTAAACAAAGGTGGTGTTTTTTACATTCAGGTTAACCTTTGCATAAATGTTTTCCTAACTTGATAAAAACATAATACAGAGAATAGTAAAAAGAGCTTGATCTTGGAGTCCTCTCGATCTGTTTGTATTCCGGACTCCTGCTAGCTAGATGTCTGCCTTTGGACAAGATGCTAGAGTGGTTTGCAAACAGAACTTCGTCACGGCTTCCCAGATCTAGTGAAATCTGAACTCAGAGGACTGGATCCGGAGGCCGACGCTGGTCTATGTATGGTACTCATGAGCCACTTAGGTAGGCCGCTGAAACCCCTGAGGGTGCAAGAGTGAGGAAGATGGCACCATGAAGTATCTGATCTGTAACTGCTGAGATTTGAAAAAATTGTATGCATGTGTATGTGTGTCTACAGAGCCATCCATGCTCCCATCTGTTCCAGTGGGGGCAGGGTAAACATGTGGCTCTTCAGTTATTTTTACTGACCTAGGCTTTTTCTCATAGAAAACGCAAGTATTTTCACCATAACCAGCTAGACTGGGATGAACACAGTTCCGCTGGCCGATATGTTAGGAGACGCTGCAAACCATTAAAGGTAAAAGAGAAAAGATACAAGGTGGTTTTAAAAAATGTTTTTAAAAAACTATTTTTAAATCTCTTTCTTAAACGGACGTTTTTTCCCCCCAGGAATTTATGCTTTGTCATGATGAAGAACATGAGAAACTATTTGACCTGGTACGAAGAATGTTAGAATACGACCCAGTGAAAAGAATCACCTTGGACGAAGCCTTGCAGCATCCTTTCTTTGACTTATTAAACAAGAAATGAAATGGAAATCAGTGGTCTTACTATATACTTCTCTAGAAGAGATTACTTAAGACTGTGTCAGTCAACTCTAAACATTCTAATATTTTTGTAAACATTAAATTATTTTGTACAGTTAAGTGTAAATACTGTATGTTTTGTATCAATAGTATAATTACCTTGTTAAGCAAGTATGGTCTTGATAACGAATGAACTATAAAAGTTAAAATTAATTTTCCTTTTTGAAATTACCATTTTAAAAAATCTTTGGAATATTCTTTGTGTCCAGTGATAAATGTGATTGATCTTGTCTTTTGTACATGGAGGTCAACTCTTTGAAGTGATTTTTTTGAGTAAAAGGCAATCTTGACTACTTTATTCTTAATGAATATTCTTTATATACCTCAAATTCAAAACTTTTCGTAATTTTTTTTTCTGTAATTGTTGAACAGGTAATAAGTATTAATTCCCAATAGGCAGGTATTGGAAACCAAAACCCATAGGAAAATGTTTACTCTTGGAATTTCATTAAATTTTAAGAATTGTGTTCTGTCTTCAGTGAGTGATGTCAGTGATGATATGTAGCGCTCGTGGAAAGGCCTCTAGTTGGTCCATCGTGACAGGTTGTTTGATAAAACCACATACAGTCTTCATTTAACATTCAAGTCTGACTGGCAGGTCACAAACAAATAGGAATTCTGATGCCTGAGGATTTAATTTTTAATTCCACGTGGAGGAGTTTTGAAATCATGGAACATCAGTTTCCACATCACATGAAGTAATAAGTAAATACTTGAGCCTCAGCCTATGACAATTAAGGTCATGAAGCAGTTTAGATTTCTGTTACATCTCTAGTGGAGCAGAACTATTTGCTTGGAAAACACCTGGGAAGAAACCTCTGCTGAATATTCCAGACCATAATTGGCTAACACGAGAAACTTTTTGTCTGCCTATAGGAATTTTTTCTTAGTTACCTGTCTTCACAGTAGAAACTACATGGTAAGTGTTACTTAATTTAGTAAGAAGAACTGCCAGGTAGAAATTCTTTTTTGGTGTAAAAACCATAACTGATTATTCAGGTACAGGTTTTTGTGTGTTGTTTTTTTTTTGTCAAAAATACTGCCATTTTTGTAAGTGCATTATACAAAGATTTGAGTTGTTTGGCTTACGTTTTAAACATAGAACTCACGGGATTTTCTTGTATGACAAACAGTGAAACCAGGCTGGGTTCCCCTCTGTTATTCACCGGAGGCATTTGCCAATATAACAAGGCTCCTGTTCTTTTTTTTTTTTTTTTTTTTAATTTTATTTAGTTACTTGACACAGAGCACAAGCTGGCAGAGTAGCAGGGAGAGGGAGAAGCAGGCTCCCTGCTAAGTAAGGACCCCGATACGGGGCTCATTCCCAAGACCCTGGGATCATGACCCGAGTCGAAGGCAGTCGCTTAACCAACTGAGCCACCCAGGTGCCCCAAGGCTCCTGTTCTTGAAGTTGACTAGGAATTTAAGAAAGCTGAAATTCTGCCTCAGAAGCACAGCATAAATTAATCGTGGGCCTCTGATGCAGTCCACATACAGTAGCTGCCCTCTTAATAGTTGAACTGTATGTTGTGACAAAGTGTTTTTTGTTCCAAGCTTTTATTTGAATTCCAGTTAACATACAGTATAGTACTAGTTTCAAGTGTAGAATTCTGCAATTCCTTGCATCCATACAACACCCGATGCTCAGGTCCTCATCGCAGCCAGTGGCCTCCTTAGTTCCTGTCACCTGTTTCTCACCTAATCACCCCACCCCCGCCCCGGTAACCAGCAGTGTGTTCTCTGTCATCTAGTCTGTTTCTTGGTTTGCCTCTGGTTTCTTGGTTGTCCTATGTTTAGCTTCTTAAATCCCTCGTATGAATGAAACCATATATTTGTCTTCCTCTGACTTTAGCATTGTACTTGAGCTCCATCCATGTTGCTGCAAATGACAAGATTTTATCGTTTTGGTGGCTGAGTAATACTCTGTCAGATCCATATACCACATCTGCTTTATGCGTTCATCCATTGGTGGACAATAGCGCGCTCTACCATAGTTTGGCTCCTGTTGATAATGCTGCTAGAAACAGGGGTGCATGTATCCATCCCTTCAAGTCAGTTTTTTGTATCCTTTGGGTAAAGGCCTAGCGGTGCAGTTGCTGGGTTGTAGGGTAGCTCTGGTTTTTTGTTTTTTTTTTTTTAATTTTATTACTTTTATTTATTTTATTTTGTTTATTTGTCAGAGAGTGAGGGAGAGCGAGCGAGCACAGGCAGACAGAATGGCAGGCAGAGGCAGAGGGAGAAGCAGGCTCCCCGCCGAGCAAGGAGCCTGATGTGGGACTCAATCCCAGGACGCTAGGATCATGACCTGAGCTGAAGGCAGCTGCTTAACCAACTGAGCCACCCAGGCGTCCCTAGCTCTGTTTTTTTAACTTTTTGAGGAACCTCTGGTTACCAGGGCTTTTGCAGATGACGTCCTTTGCTCCGCAGAGGCTTTTTAGTTTGATGAAGTCCTACTTGTTCATGATTGTTTTTGTTGCCCTCGCTTTTGGTGTCAGGTCCAAAAAATCATCACCAAGACAGGTAATCCAAGCCTGCCTATGTCTGCTGCTAGGAAATTTATGGGCTCAGTTAGTACATTTCAGTCTGGTCCATTTTGAAAGTTAGGTTTTTATGAGGCATTTTTTAAAGTGCAGCTGAGTAGGTGGTTGCAGTGTTTTCAGCTCCTGCTTCTCTCTCAGGTGTTCTCATTCATCAGAATGTTCAGAGCAGGTAAATAAAATTGACACCGGCTATTACTCACCTGGCAGCAAATTATCCTGTGAAGTTTTATAGTTCATAAAATTGAAAACTATTCCTCCGAATAATGTCAAAGAGCTAGATGCTGTAGAAATTGGAAATGATTTGGCCAAGTCTCTTCGGTCATGGCTGAGTTGAGACTTAACTCTCAAGTTTCCCTGATTCCACTTTTCTGTGAAAGCACACGTCATTGGTCCAAAACTCCATCAGTTCGATTCTTGTTCATAGCTCTACTGCGAAATGAGCTGTGATGAAATGGAAAGTAATGGTTAATAGAGAGTTTTACTACTTGGATTCCACCTTCACATGTTTCTTCACTACAGTCGATAGGTAGCTTCGGCCATCAAAGTGGTTAAAATGGTATGGTCATTTGAATTTAAAATTATGTTTTAAGTAGGTAGGCACATACCAGTACCTAAAGCTCATCTTGACATGAGGAAATGAATGAAGACAAAACTTCGTCAGGAAGGTGCACTGACATTTTAAATCCTTCCCAATTTGAAGTTTGTGATTCCCATAAAACTTTATACAGATGAAGTATTTTAAATGGAAACATCCAGTACTTCTTAACAAGCTACCTTTTCAAATATGGTCAGAAGGATTTATTTCAAATAACAGCACCAAGAGCAGTGTCAGTAATTGGCTTAGTAGATCGAATGTTTGTAAATAAATAGGCCAAAACAATTTTTAATTCTTAAGAATTGATTTTTTTTTTTCTGTCTCCAGCTAAATCCCTAAGCTCAAGTTTTGTTTGGTTGATTAATTGGTTTTGTTTTATTTTTTTAGGTAGAGGGAATGTAAAGTCAAGGACAGGTTCATTTTACAATTTGGTCAATCCAGACTTGGATATAGGTGATGTGAATACACTTAATTTGAGTCATGTGGGGAAGCTGACTACTTCTATATTGGTAAGTTAATTTTTAAAAATAGAATGCAGTGGGGCGCCTGGGTGGCTCACAGTCAGTTAAATGTCTGCCTTTGGCTCAGGTCATATCTCAGGATCCTAGGATCAAGTCTTTTCGGGCTCCTTGCTCAAGGGGGTATCTGCTTCTCCCTCCCTGTCTGCCACTCCCCCTGCTTGTGCTCTCCCTCTTTCTCTCAATTTGTCAAAACCTTAAAATATATATATATATAATGCAACAGAATGATGAACCTCTAAATACTTAAACAGCCCAGGTTCAAAACACTTGGCAAATTTTGTTTTGTCTCTTCCTCAACCTATTTTCCTATCATATTTGTGTACAAATGCCAGATACCATATCATTTCACCCATATTTGTTTACCTTTTAACGGAGTTTTAAAAAATACCCTGCCATTATCCTAACAAAATAATTCCTTATCTGATGCTGAGTCTGTTTTTAAAGTTTGTCTCTGCCCAGTTCTTGATTGGATTGTTCTTTGGGTGTTGAGTTTGGTAAATTCTTCACAGATTTTGGATACTAGCCCTTTATCTGATATGTCGTTTGCAAATATTTTCTCCCATTCTGTCAGTTGTCTTTTGGTTTTGTTGACTGTTTCCTTTGCTGTGCAAAAGCTTTTGATCTTGATGGGAGTCCCAATAGTTCATTTTGCCCTTGCTTCCCTTGCCTTTGGCGATGTTTTTAGGAAGAATTTGTTGCAGCTGAGGTCGAAGAGGTTGCTGCCTGTGTTCTGAAGGATTTTGATGGATTTCTGTCTCACATTGAGGTCTTTCATCCATTTTGAGTCTAAAAAATAGAATTCCTTCTAATAAACAGAGAAGGGATGTTAGAAAGGCAGTATGTTGCAACTGTTAATGAAATAATGGATCCAGGCAGCAATCCTCAGTGGAGGTTAAAACCATTGGGTAGACCTAGCTCTAATCAAGCCTCCAGGTTGAAATACCATAATGTAAAGAAGCTTCCAGCCCTTTGTGTCCATTTCTCACCTATCAGCTAATTCCTTGGGGGTAAGAGTTCAGTGAATTGAAAGAGCTCAGACTTTTTTTTTTTTTTTAAAGATTTTATTTATTTATTTGACAGTGAGAGAGAGACAGTGAGAGAGGGAACACAAGCAGGGGAGTGGGAGAGGGAGAAGCAGGCTTCCTGCTGAGCAGGGAGCCCGATGTGGGGCTCGATCCCAGGACCCTGGGATCATGACCCGAGCCAAAGGCAGACGCTTAACGACTGAGAAGAGCTCGACTGAGAAGAGCTCAGACTTCTTAACAGCATGGTTCCAAAGTCAGTCCCTTCTTCTCTGTGTTGGGGGAGCATATGATTTAAAGTAACTTTACTTTGTTACTTGGAATTTCTTAGGGGTAATATCAATAATATTGGGTGATTACAAGCATCTGGCAGATTACCTGGCATTTAGTGTCCCAGTAATAAAAAGCAGTTACTTTGTTTTCTGTAAACATTTTAACCCAGATAACTTTTTTTTTCCTAGCTAATTGTTCTTTATGGCACCAGAAATTACTAAACCATCAAGAATTCTATTTTGAGGGGTGCCTGGGTGGTTCAGTGAGTTAAGTGCCTGACTCTTGGTTTTTGGCTCAGGTCATGATCTCAGGGTCGTGAGATCGAGACTCGTGTTGGACTCTGTTCTTTGTGGGGAGTCTGCTTGGATTCTCTCTCCTTCTCCCTCTGCCCCTCCCCCTCTAAGATTTTTTTTTTTTTAATTCTATTTTGATCCCCTTAAAGTGTAGTTTTTTTGTTTTTTTTTTTTATTAAAGATTTTATTTATTTATTTGACAGAGAGAGATCACAAGCAGGCAGAGAGGCAGGCAGAGAGAGAGAAGGAAGCAGGCTCCAGAGCCTGATGCGGGGCTCGATCCCAGGACACTGAGATCATGACCTGAGCCGAAGGCAGCGGCTTGACCCACTGAGCCACCCAGGCGCCCCTGTAGTTTTTGTTGCGACATTTCACTGAAATGTCATGGAGAATAGGATTTTCAAAGAAATTTGTTTGTTTTTACCAATCAAGAATGTCTACTATTCAGGTGCATTTTCTTACATTCACTCCTTTCCTGGTTTTAGTTTGGTTTAAACGTAGCAATTAGGGGGATGGGGGGAAGTCATACATAATCACAAGACAGACATAGATTTAATTAGGAAGGCTTGAAACCTGAAAATATCCTTTGAGGCGGGAGCCTCACAGACCTCATTCTTTCAGATACTATTAACAGTAGTTATATATAATGAGATGAATTAAAGATTAATTGTAGATTTGGGGGTGTTCCCATGCCCCTCCCCTTACCCCATGACTGAAAATGTTCCCAATGAGAAATACAAATCATGAGAAATACAAATCAAATTTGTTTTGTTTTATTCTGTTTTTTAATTTACAAAAATCCAGTGCTTTTTTTTTTTAAAGATTTATTTATTTATTTATTTGACAGAGAGAGATCACAAGCAGGCAGAGAGGCAGGTAGAGAGAGAGGAGGAAGCAGGCTCCCTGCTGAGCAGAGAGCCCGATGCGGGGCTCAATCCCAGGACCCTGAGATCATGACCTGAGCCGAAGGCAGCGGCTTAACGCACTGAGCCACCCAGGTGCCCCAAAAATCCAGTGCTTTTAAAAGCTGCTGGATTTACTTTTAACTGAAGACAACATGGGCAGGTACGACTTTGAATGAATGACAAGAACAGTCCCGTGTCATTGGTAGAGTAATTTAATTTTTAAAAGATTGTACTATTTCTTTTTTATGTTTTTAAAATTGCTTCAGAATCATTGACCTTATTTTGTGTGTCTCCCAATCTGGTTGGCATGGCAATGCTTGCCTGCAGAGTGAGACCGGGTTCACACCCTGGGATTACCTAGGTAGGTGGGCAGGGTACAGATCTTCTATAGTCTCATCTGTGAGCTGGCATCTAATACCTGACTTCCCAAGGGTGATCGTGAAGATTAAACAAAATAATTTACATAAAGTGCTAGTGAATGGTAGCTATTATTTCATAATTTCTTAATTTCTTCCCTATATCTTTTTTTTTTTTTTTAAGATTTTATTTGAGAGATCATTTATGTGAGCAGAGAGAGGGGCAGAGGGAGAGAGGAACCTCAAGCCGACACCATGACCAGTGCAGAGTCAGACATGGGGCTGGATCTCACCACCCTGAGATCATGACCTGAGCCAAAATCAAGAGTCAGCAGTTTAAGAGACTCAGCCACTCGGGTGCCCTCTGTTGGTGGCTTATTACCTAAAATTCTCCCTGTGTGTCACACCCACCCACACACACTTTTCCTTCCACCTGAATCACTTTAACATTTATTTTTATTGTGGGCTAACTGTTAATACATCCTTTTAGCTTTTGTATCAAAGTAGTTGTTTAGACTTTGGTTTTTGAAAGCTACTTGCACTGGGTATAGAATTCTGGCCTGACAAAAGATACTGTTTCCCTCTACTTTGGGTTGCATTGTTTCCAGTGGAAAGTCTACCTGTCTTTTTCTCTTTTCCTCTAGTTGCTTGTAAGGTTGTTTCTTTACCATTATTTTTAAGCAATTTGATTATGACATGCTTGGTGGTGTGGTTGTCTTTATGTTCTTTATGCTTGGGTTCCTTAAAATTCTTGGATCCGTGAGTTTATAGTTTTTATCATATTTGGAATTGTTTTTCAGCCTTTGGTTATTCAAAAAATTTTTTCGGTCCTCTCCCCTGGGGACTCTAGCTTAGCCCATTAAGCCTTATAGCATAATTTAAACCATATTTAGCAGTAATTAAACAAAAATGAGTAAGTACTCTTGCTTTTTTTTTTTAATTTTTAAAGATTTTTATTTATTTGACAGACAGAGATCACAAGTAGGCAGAGAGGCAGGCAGAGAGTGAAGGAGGGGAAGCAGGCTCCTTGCTGAGCAGAGAACCTGATGCGGGGCTTGATTCCAGGACCCCAAGATCACAACCCAAGCCAAAGGCAGAGGCTTAACCCACTGACCCACCCAGGTGCCCCTGGAACTTTTTCATAATCAACATTACTTATGATCTTCTGCAGTGGTTAGTAACCCTATCTGCCCCCAAACAATCTCTCTTTTTTTAATAAAATATTTTATAATGCCCCTTTTGTTCTGGAAAGTCTGTACCCTTGTCAATCATGAGGCTGTGTGGCTGCCCACTGCTGTTCACAGTTAGACGGGGGCAAAGAGGCATCACCAGGTATCTGGCCTCTTCCTCCCTGCCCCCACTGTTTAAAAGCAGCCCTACCTCCTCCTGCTGATCAGGCCCAGTCACCGCCACCAAAATGATGACTCAGGGACGTCAGGTTCCCAGCCACAGATTTCAGTGTGCCCTGGGTGGCATGTAGCTTGTGGTTGAATGGACCCCTGCTGTATCCCCTGGCAAGAGTGGAACACTTTTGAGAACTAGCGTCTGCAACCCTGCAGGACCCACAGTGGTGAGGACAGCCAGTACAAACCCCGCCACCCAGGGAGTCATGGGGGGCGTGGGACTCCTCTCATTTCTGCTCCTTGGTTCCTACCGCCATATTTTATTGGGAACACGACTGGAAAGGCCGCTCTGCAGACTTCTAGTACAGGAGTCCTCCTTTATCTGCAGTTTCCTGCTCTGGGGTTTCAGTGATCCACAGTCAACTACCATCTGGAAGAAGAAAATCCTCCTTAGGTATCATCGGAAGGTCAAAAGTAATGCTCCGTCAGCACGCCGACGTCGTTCGCCTCACTTCTTCTCAGCACAAAAGCATTTTATCATCTCACACCATCACCCAAAAAGAAAAAAAAAGTGAGCACGTGTAATAAGATATTTTGAGAGTGACCACCTTCATACAACTTTTATTGCAGGATATTGTTGTAATTGTTCTATTTTTATTGTTAATCTCTTATGGTCCCTAATTTATAAATTAAACTTTATTACAGGAACGTCTGTATGGGAGAAAAATAGAGTTTACCTAGGGTTCAGTTCAATCTGCAGCATCGGGCATCCCCTGGGGGTCTTGGAATGTATCCCCAGTGGATACTTTTATTGCACCTGTATTTTACCTCTGAATACTAGGAGTTGGTTCCTGTGCCTTTGGAAGGTGGTTCCAGTGTCGCGTGAGCCTGGCTGTTTCTCCTAGTGCAGGATGTAATCTGACCCATGGATTCCATGGTCATGGACTCCCTCCCACTGTCAAGTGGATCCCTTGTTCTGATGCTATGTTGTATGGGATTCCATACCTATGGACCGGGACGTCTGTCAGGACAGCAGTCATGGCTTGAAGCTCTACAGAGAGGAAAGACTAGCCGATTAGCTGGCTATCCCCATGAGGAGCAAACCATTGGCCCTTCCAGGATGGAGGGAGTCCAAAATAGTTGTTTTGCCACCAGCTGGGCTCCCCGAGGATTGGCACCTGGTGCTGACAGGTTAGCCATTCGGACACAGCCATAGCCATATGGAGCTTGCTAAGTGCTATATTCATGTTAAGTTAATGTGGTGAAGATACTCTTTTTTTCTTCCCGCCCTTTACAGAGCTGCTTCCATCTAGCAGGCTCCCCTCTTGCCCTCCAACACCTGGGCTCCCTGCCCTGTGGGTTTGGCAGGAGACCCAGCAGACCACAAAGGAGGAGGAGAGAAAGACTGTCCATCCACCCCCCAGCCCCCACTTTCCAACTCACAGTGTCCCTTAACCAGAGTCCACAGCTCCTCCCTTACAGACCTTTTTATAGCTCCAAGCATTCACAGGGTCTCCCCAAGAGCTCCTTCTCCTCATTCCTTCAGCAAGAATGGGAATGCTCCCCACTGTTGCTACCCCAGGAGGCTTCTTGAAGCCTCCCCTGTCGGCTTCCCCTCAACTGCCCCACTTTGTGAAGGGTCTTTACAGTCAGGCGGTCTGTGGTCCCAGGAGGCCGTCTGTTCCTTCCAGGACCCCAATTAACAAAAACAACATAGAGTATTTTCTTCTGGCCTTTAAAGTGAGCTGCAGGCAGCAAACCTATTTTCGCCTTGCCTTAATTCATTTGACAAATATTTACCGAGCATCAGCCATGTGTCAGGTCCTGTTCTGTTTTTTGAGAAAACAGTGGTCAGCAAGACAAAGGTCTTGCTACCGGAAAGGTAACTTTAAACAGCAATAAGGGGCCTGATCCCTCCAGTAATCCTTTGGAGGGGGGCTGTGGGTGCAGCTACCTTAGGGTGGGGGTCCTGCAAAGGTCCTTTGGGGCCAGGGAGATTTGAGAACGACCTGAAGAAGAACTTGCTGTTCAAAGATCTGAGAGCAGAGCATTCCAGATAGTGAGGTAGTAGGTGAGGGCAAGGGCCTAGTGGATCAATGAGCTTGGCTTTTTTTTTTAAGGTTTTCATTTAAATTACAGTTATTAATATACATTTTTATATTAGTTTCAGGAGTACTGTATAGCGATTCAACACTTCCCTACATCACCCGTGTTCATCACAACAACCTCCCCCTTTACTCCCCATCCCCTGTTTCCCCCGTCCCCCCACCCACCTCCCCTCTAGCAACCATCAGTTTGCTCTCTATAGTTAGAGTCTGTTTCTCAGTTTCTCTCTCTCTCTTTCTTCCCTGTCATCATTTGTGTTATTTCTTTTTTTTTTAAGATTTTATTTATTTATTTATTTGACAGAGAGAGAGATCACAAGTAGGCAGAGAGCAGGCAGAGAGAGAGAGAGAGAGAAGCAGGCTCCCTGCTGAGCAGAGAGCCCGATGCGGGACTCGATCCCAGGACCCCCGAGACCATTACCTGAGCTGAAGGCAGGGGCTTAACCCACTGAGCTACCCAGGCACCCATAAAGAAGAGGGTTTTTTGTTTTGTTTTGTTTTTTAAGAGTGTTCTTTATTAGCAATGCACCTTTTCATACTTTTTTTTTTAAGTAGGTTCCATGCCCAACATGGGGCTTGAACTCATGACCCTGAGATCAAGAGCTGTATGCTCTACTGACTGAGCCAGCCAGGAACCCCATTTGTGTTATTTCTTAAATTCCACATGTGAGTGAAATCATATGGTCTTTGTCTTTCTCTGACTGACTTATTTTGCTCGGCATAATACTCCTTAGCTCCCTCCAAATCATTGCAAATGGCAAGATTTCATTCTTTTTGGTGGCTGAGTAATAGTCCATTGTATAGATATACTACCTCTTCCTTATCCATTCAACAATCGGGGGACACTTGGGCTGCCTCCATCATTTGGCTATTGTAGATAACGCTGCTACAAACATGAGGAAAGACAGTAATGTTAATACAGGTAATGGGCAACTAGCCTATGTGTGGGTAGACTTATAATCCAGTGTAGGCCTCTTTCCGAGTAGACAATCTAGTTTGCTTAGCGAGTGCTTTTCAGCCTATTTATTGGGTACACACGGGATTTTAGCATAGCCCCAAGTTCTACATGAGCCCCATTTACCTAAGGAAGGTCACGGCTACGAAGTTGCAGAGGTAGTAAGACGCCAATCACTTCTGTTTTATCCCAGTCTCAGAGGTGGTTTTCCCCTCTGAATTAAGGGAGTAAGGAGGGACATACCAGCTGGAGGTCCTCAACAGTTTTCAGAGATGACTAATCTAGCCACTGACATGAATAATCCGCAGACACCCAGAGAATGAGGGGAAGATATAACAGGTCTTTTTCTTGAATGAACGAATGAATGAATGAATGGTTGTGGAATTGCCCAAATCACAAAGTTCCAAGCCAGCAGTGCGTGATTTTCTTTGAGTATTACCAACGATATTGGAAGCATAATAGTGAGACCCATTTTCGGATATGAGTACACTTGATAGGAATGTGTGACCAGGCAGAGACCCCGCCTGACTTCCAGCCTTTCTTCCCTTTCTTGGAGAGACTGGGGGCTTCTTCGTTCTCATTCAGACCTTGCTACCTAAGTCTGCAGCAGGACCGCGGGATAGCTCACTGTGTTGCTACTGGATTATTACTTTGGGCCAAGCAGTGCTTCCACAACGGAATGAAGTCATCAGCTGAACAAAAGTTGGAGCTCTTCTCCCCCCCATCTTTTCCATGCGTGATAGTCTCGATTTTTTCAAACGAAAACCCTCTCTAGGTCAGCGGCGAGGTCTTAACAATTTCTGCTCCCAGCACCCCATGTCTGGCACCTAATAAATGGTGAGAGCGCTGAGATTCTGCTTGGTGAGATCGCAACCCGGACCGCGTCTCTAGGCGCGAGTGCGCAGAGATCGCTTTCGGCCACCGAGCGGCGCCAAGGCACCATCCAGGCCGGACCCACTAAGTTTTCCAAGGGGTTTGAAGTTCTCAACTTTAAAAAAAAAAAAAAAAGTGTCACAAAGGTTAATTCACAAGTCTAGGGGCATTTTCCCCAGACACGGATGATGCTCCAGCCAGAGGTGGGCTGCAGAAGGCGCCGAGTGTCCGGGCGCACGGCAGTCCTCTCGGGATCGCGGGGCCCCCGGGCCTGGGGAGCCGCGGAGGTGCGCGCGCGGCAGCGGGGTGCAGCCCGCCCCCCGGGACAGGTGAGGTGGAGGTCCGCGCCGCGCCAGGGGTCCGCCGGGCGCGCGCGGTGGGTGGGGGCTCGGAGGAGCCGGCTCCCGTCCCTCCCCCGCCCCTCGCCGCGCGGGGCCGACCGGGCCGCTCCTCCCCTGGGTGGGTCCCGGCTCCTTTTCTGGCAGGGTCTATTTGCATAGAGGAAACTGCCCAAAGTGGCCGCTGTGGAGGAGCTGGCGGCGGAGAGGGGGGCGTGCGCCGTGCTCCGCGGCTTTCCCGAGGCCAAGCCCCGCGCGCGGCCAACCTCGTGCCTCGGGCTCTCCTGCCTGCGCCCGCGGCTCCCTCGCACCGCCCCCTCGGAGACCCACGCGCGACCCGCGCGCCATGAGCTCGGGCCAGCGCGCCGGCGGCGACGCGCGGAAGGACGGCCCGGCGGGCGGCGGCGTGGGGCGTCCCGCGACGGCAGCCGGGGCCTGGGCGGTGAGCGCCGTGTGCCTGCTGCTCTCCGTGGGCTCGGCAGCCGCCTGCCTGCTGCTGGGCGCCCAGGCGGCCGCTCTGCAGGGCCGGGTGGCGGCGCTCGAGGAGGAGCGGGAGCTGCTGCGGCGCGCGGGGCCGCCGAGCGCCCTGGCTGCCTGGGCCGAGCCGCACCTGGAGCGCCTTCTGCGCGAGGTGAGGGGCGCCGGGCGCGGGGGCGGCCGGGGTCAGCGGCTGGGCGCGGGCTGGGCGGCCGTCTCCCTGAGGAGGGGTCGCCGGTCCACCCGGGGCCTGCGCGGCCGCGGGAGGCTGCGGGTGCCGGTGCCCGAGGGGGTCCTGGCGTCTCCGCTCCAGCCGCGGGGTCGCGCGCGGTCCCGGGAGCAGCGGCCGCGGGAAACGCGAGCTGGACGGGCGGCTTCGGGAACGAGCCTCGGGGAGGGAGAGGGAGGAATGCCTGCGGGCTTAGAAATTGTGCCAGACCTGGGGTCGAGTCTCCACGGGGGTGCGCGCTCGGACCGGTCGCCTCCCGCCGGCGCTGAGCGCCTGGCCCCTCGGTGCCGGACTAATGTGCCTGGCTCGTGTGGGAAGTGTAGGGTGGGTGACTCGTCACCGGGAGCCTGGCAGCCACTGTTCCCCGTGCTGGTGTACCTGGAGAAGAGCGGGCTCCCCAGCAGGCCGGCGGCCACAGCGGAGGGAAGCCTCGGCGGGGCCCTTAGAGAGTTCTAGCCAGCCTCACCTTCCCTGCCCACCTCACCTTCCCTGTCCACCTTTCTCCCCGGAAAGGGTTCCGAGCCCCTCCATCCTAGAGATGCTGTGTTCTGAAGCTCTTAGAGCTGAGTGCCCACCCAGTGCCAACGAAACCTGGTAGAATGAGGGGAAGAAAAAAAAACCAAAACGATTCTGGCTTCCAAGCGATGCAGATACATCTGAATTTCTTGCGCTTGTTGGAAGTGTCATAGGGGACGCTGTGACAGGAGTCCTAAGGTCGCTTGCTGTGTGTCTTCAAAGCAGACGTCACACTTAGTACCTCAAAACCCTCATCCATCCATCATGTTCGTGAAAAACTCCACATTTTGTGCAGCAGTGCTCCTCCCCAGAGAACCGAGACAGGCGGGTGGACTGGCCAGGGGGTCTCCTGGTTGTGCTCACCTCCCTTGCCTGAGCCACCCCTTCCTCCTGGGAAAAGCAGATCCCCAGTATACTGTCTAGGGGCGCACCCTCAGTTGTAGTGGGGGAAAGCCCTAGGGTTTCAAGGTAGAGGAGAGGAAGGTAGGCCTGGCCTGTTACTGCCCATTCCCCTCAGCTGTGCGAGCTGTGATCTTTACTCATGTATCCCATCGTGTATCCATGGTTGAGTGCATTTGGGATTTGGGGGGAAATGGGAGAAGATTGCACCACACCTTCTAGTCCCAGGTACTTGTTTCTTATGAGTTTAGTTGAAGCCAGTGTTACCTCTCTTCCAGCAGCATGCTCTGGGGGCAGAATTGCTGGTTCTTGGGTCGATTTCCTTCTTTTCGTCTTGAAAGTGCCCCCAGACTTTGGAAGTCTCCCCGGAGTCCCACTGGTGACTGAAGTGCTGAGACTTCCATAATTGCAGGCCATTATCTTTTTGGCAAGTCCCTAGAGACCAGGGTGTTGAGTTGATTTATGGAGGCCCAGGAACATTACTATCTGTTAGTGCAATAACCAGAGCCGTTCTTTCCAAGAGGAGACCCCCCCTTTTTTTTTAAAGATTTTATTTATTCATTTGACAGAGAGAGAGATCACAAGCAGGCAGGGAGGCAGGCAGAGAGAGAGGAGGAAGCAGGAGCAGAGAGCCCTATGCGGGGCTCAATCCCAGGATCCTGGGATCATGACCCGAGCCGAAGGCAGAGGCCCCAACCCACTGAGCCACCCAGGCCCCCGAGGAGAACCCTCTTAATAAAAATAAACCGCAAGCCCAGACTGAGTCCATCAGAAATCCCGGTAAAACCTTTTTACAAGGAACCTGCAAATTGTGTCCAGGTTAATGGTGGTGGGAACGGGGCCGATGTCCTGGCAAAGCAACCACTGCTGAAAAGGGTGGCTTCCCCAAGTCCTGGATCTTGAGGATTAAGGATCGGAGAGGAGAGACTGCAGGGGCTTCATTCTTGACCCCCTCGGGTGGCACTGATACCACCTGGGTGAGACTTCAAGTCTCTCCGTCTCTGTCCCAGTCTCTCTGCTCTCGGTTAGAAAGGCAAAGGGCAAATTTCACATCCAGGGATTTCCACTTGAAATTCATCAGGGCATCTCGCAGGCTAGCGTGAACGCAGGACTTTCCGTGGGCAGGCTGTATTCCTAGGTAACTAAACTTGGCTTAGTTGGGTTTAGTTAGTTGAAGAGCGGATGCGCTTGACGCACAGGTTGGAGGATGAAGATTCAGAGATGCCGCGGTTCAGTGCACTTGGAGTTGAGCTTCTGGCTATTTGGGGACTCCTGTGAGAAGGCATCTCTCTCCCAGGGCACCAGTCTGTTCCTGCAACAAGCTGTTCTACTCACAGTGTCACTGGATGGGACATGTAAGCCCCTGGCACAGATGAGGCCCGGGGGAGGGGGTGTGCGTAGGAGGTGCGGGACTCGAACCCAGGACCCTGAGATCATGACCTGAGCCAAAGACAGCGCTTAACCGACTGAGCCACCCAGGTGCCCCGGTAATTGGCTTTAAATAGATGTAAAGGCACTTTTCTTGAACCCTTATATAGGAAGGACAAATTAATACTGAGCTGAAAATCTCTGAAGGGAAGAACATTTGAACTTGAACATGGCTTTCAGTTCCGATTTGTTTCCAGCGAAGCCTCTTTGGAGTCTGTTGCTGAAGTAGTTATGCCTGCAGCTTGTCCTTTATCAACAAGCTTGTTTTCAGAGTTTCAGAGGCAGAAACCACATCCAAATTGAGGAAGAGAAATCCTTGCCAACCACACACAACTTTAATGTCAGGAAAAAAAAAAATTACAAAAATAAGCCAACAAAAGCCACTGTTAATAGGGGACCCGATGTCTTTGTTCCCTTGGGAACAGAACTATGACATAACTTTTTTTGGGGGACTGGCTGATGTGCCCGATAATGTAGATAGACAAGCTACAAAAAAGGAATATTCATGCTGACTGGGGACTATTAAAGACCCTTCCCATGATCCCAAAATGAAAAAAACGGTTTGCAGAATATAAAAAAAAAAAATCATTAACGATAATATCTTCCTTATGATCCCAAAATATGAATGCACAGCAGGCATCTAATATTATGTTTTTAAAGTGCCTTAAATAGGTTCCCGAGTAATCACCCCCCCACTCGTTACACCTATAATTACACTATTACACCAGCTTAAATTTTAGAGTAAATAAAATAGCTTTCATACTCCAGTAACAAATTTAACGCAAGGATTAAAGAAATATTTAGCCGTATTCAGAGGAGAGCATTTCCAGCTTACAATGGATTTATTGTTGGATCTTGGTCTTCCATTGTCCAGACCAATCAGTTTGAAGACAAGAATTTCTGCCCCTACCATCGACTACTATATGTATTGGTTAAATTACCGTAAAACCCAGAATCACATGCCGCTTTTTCGGCCTCTGCGGCGGCCTGCCACTTGTCAGGACCACTCTAGGTGAACGCGTTAATAAAGAACCAGTTTTTGATGGGGCGCCTGGGTGGCTCAGTGGGTTAAAGCCTCTGCCTTCGGCTCAGGTCATGATCCCAGGGTCCTGGGATCGAGCCCCATATCGGGCTCCCTGCTCAGCGGGGAGCTTGCTTCCTCCTCTCTCTGCCTGCCTCTCTGCCTACTTGTGATCTCTGTCTGTCAAATAAATAAATAAAATCTTTAAAAAAAAAAAAAAGAACCAGTTTTTGAATCCCACTGGCACAGCAGGAGACGGGAGGGTCAGTCGTAGCCACATTTGTTTCCTTGACATTTCCTGGCTCCCAGACCAAAAAGTTCTTTTCCGGTGACTTCCTGGCATGCTCATTTTCTCCCTTTACTCTTTCCTTCTCCTTGTGTGTGTGGGTTTTTTTGGGGGGCGGGGGAGAAGCCATTTGGGAGAGTTTATAAAGTAGCAACATGTTGAGGAAAAGGTGAAAGATTTATGCTCTCTGAAGAGAAACCAGAGTACTAAAACATAGCAGTGTTTGGATGGTTCAGTCCACTGAGCGTCTGCCTTGTGGTTTCGGCTCAGTTCATGATCTCGGGGTCGTGAGATTGGGCCCCACGTTGGGCTCCACGCTGAGCATGGAGTCTGCTTGTCCCTCTCCCACTGCACACCCCCATCCCCACTCATCTCTTTTCTCTCTCAAATAAATGAATCTTAAAAAATAGCATGTTTAGGGCGCCTGGGTGGCTCAGTGGGTTAAGCCTCTGCCTTCCACTCAGGTCACGATCTCAGGGTCCTGGGATTGAGTCCTGCATCAGGCTTTCTGCTTGGCAGGGAGCCTGCTTCCTCCTCTCTCTCTCTCTGCCTGCCTCTCTGCCTACTTGTGATCTCTCTCAAAAAAAAAAAAAAAAAAAATAGCATGTTTAGAATGAGCCAACGCCAACAGTCAGGGCATTTCGTTCACAAATGTATTTTGGAACTGTTTGGATCGGATCTTTATATACTGGTTTCGAAGGTTTGAGGCATGGCTCCGGAGCTTGGATAGTCCGAAAACTGAATGAATTTATCCCAGCTGGTAGAGGGCTCAGGTCCTACCATTTACGAGGTGGGTCACCTGACCTCTTCAACTTCCTGAGCCACAGCATCCTCTTTCCTAATGGGCAGCTCAGAACTACCTATGCGGGGACAAGCAAATACAATAATATAGAGGAAGTTGTTGGTCACTAAGTGCACTTTTGATGGTGAGTGGCAGAGTGGCTGAGCGTGGTGCCTCCCACAATACAGTCGTTGCATCATCTTGCATGACCACTGGAGCCTGGAAGTTCGTCAACGGTTCTGAGTTAGTTCAGTGATTCCGCCACCAGTGGGGGCCCGATCCATGTCTGCCATTCCCTTGGCTTTTCCTCATGGTTCCAAGATGGCTGAGCTCACATCTTCTCACAAGAGTAACCGAGGTAGAAGGGAGAGGGGCAGGAAAAAAAGTCCTCTTGTCGATAGGCTTTCTCTTTTGTTTGAGTTGGGGAGGGGGGGAGGTTCCCAGCACCTCTCAAAAGACTCCCCGTATGGCCATCGACCAGAGCCAGTGCCCATGATTGCCATCATCCTGTCACTGGCAAGGGTAATGGGGTTGCCACAGGAGGCTTGGACCGTTCTTGATTCCTCCCCCAAGGCTGGGCACGTTGCCCCTGGAAGAGAATGGGGGCTTTGTTAGGAAGGAGGACTGGGAATGTTTTGGGGAGCAACCAACCCAGTCAGGTGGGTGCTGTAGAAGGTGACCCCAGAAGAGGATGGGGGTGTGCGGGGTGGGGGGAGGTGGTCATCCACTGACCTACCACCATTTTCATACCCACAGCCCCTTTGGGAACACTCCTCAGCCACAAGATTTCTGTTTCCTGTGGGGTCCTGTCTCCAGCTCTGCCCCCAGCCAAAGTCAAGGGCAAGGTTGGTGTGTTCGGGGATTCTCTCTGGCACAGCCCCATTCTTGGCAGTTCATGGTCTGTAACCCTTCAGTGGGTGCTGTTCTAACCCCACAGTGACTGGGTGGATGGGAATACCTGTATCACCCAGCAGCAGGTAGAGGAAGCTGGTGAGGCTGGAGGAGCTGGCTTGGCCACAAGGACAAGGAGATCGCTGCACCCAGACTCGTACCTGTACCTGTTAGGTGTGTGCCCAGACAGCCCTCCTCTTCGTCTTCCCTGACCCCCAGCCGCGGGTGTGTGTGGCATTTCTCAGGAGCCTGATGTCACCCGGTGGCCCCCAGATTCCCCTCAGAATTTGCTCAGTTATAACCATGGTCCCCAGAGCTCGATGTCTCCTTTCCCCTCAGGAGCCTAATCTCCACTAGATTCAGCCTTTCTACACATCCCTGGACTCTTGCACCTTCAAACAGCAATGTGATGGGACCCCAGCTCAGACTGGCTTAAATTAGAAAGGGAATTTGTCGGGGCACCTGGGTGGCTCGGTTGACGAAATGTCGGACTCTGGATCTCAGCTCAGATCTTGATCTGAGGGTTGTGCGTTCCCGAGCCCCACAGAGGGGTGTGTGTGTTGGGTGTGGAGCCTACTTCTTAAAAAAAAAAAAAAAAAAGAAAATATAAATGAAAAGGGACTTTATCTGCTAGGAGGTTGCCACAGCCTTGCCTGGCACCGTGTGCCTTGGCGATTTTGTGTGATTGCTTGGAAGAGGAAGTGGTCTGGACAGGGGGTCAGAGGTCACCGTTTCAGACTATTTGAGCTACTCTGACAAAATGGCATAGCCATTTGTTTTGAAAACAAATGTTTATTTCTCATAGTTCTGGAGGCTGGAAGTACAAGATCAAGGTGCTGGCAGATTTGGGGTCTGGTGCATAAGTGCCCCTCCCCTGCCACGCCCGCTGCCTCATTCACAGAGGCCATCTTCACTGTGTCCTCACGCAGTGGAAGACTCCCTGAGGTCTTTTTAATAATCCACTAATCCCATCATGAGGCTCCTCCCTCTTGTCCTCACCTCCCAAAGGTCCCACCTGCTAGTACTATCACACTGGGCATTAGGTTTCAACACAGGGTGGAGCTCTGGGCACCAGAACCCCTGCCCTTCACCTTAAGGGCCCTACAGGGTTTTGATGCAATCCTACACCTTCAGAGAAGCCTTCTTCTCTTCCAGATTTCTCCCCATTTCTCCCTTCCCACTAATTAATTCTCTACCCCAACATGAGGCTTTGGGAAGTGTTGCTAGAAAACGGCATCCTTCCAAACCTGCTCTTTGCAAGGCAGTATAGACCCTTCCGTCTTTGCCCCTCGCCACGCGCCCACCGACTCTCCAGCTGCCCCTACTGCTGAACTGTGGCCACCTCCATATCCAGGATGTTAGACCCAGTGTTGGCCAATAGCCTGCCATTTTGGCTACCCTTCCCTTTCCGCCTTTCCTTTAAAACAACAACAACAACAAAAAACCTGAAGTGTATGTTGCTTTCACATGATTGTTATTGATAACCCCAGCACCCTAAAACAAGGACTATTTAACATTTTGCATCACCCCATCCAATCCCCAATCCTGGGACAGAGTTACACCTACCCAGCGCTAACCCCAGAGCTAACCATGGATATCTTGCTTGTGTGCATTCCGACCTTACGTCAAAAATATTTTTCCAGGGCACCTGGGTGGCTCAGTGGGTTAAGCCGCTGCCTTCGGCTCAGGTCATGATCTCAGGGTCCTGGGATCGAGTCCAGCATTGGGCTATCTGCTCGGCCGGGAGCCTGCTTCCCTTCCTCTCTCTCTGCCTGCCTCTCTGCCTACCTGTGATCTCTGTCTGTCAAATAAATAAATAAAATCTTTAAAAAAAAATATTTTTCCAGGTGCTACCCAACCTTTATGGTCATGTTTCACAAATGCATCTGATCCCACCAATGGAATCTGTGTCTTTTGGTCCATGAAGAATCTAGGCCTCCTCATTGTTGTCGGCACGGAAAATGGCCAGTGGTTTCCCTGGGCAAGTGTCTTCCTCCTGTTATTCTCTAGGATGTAAGTTAACTGCCTAAAAAGGAATATCTTTGGGGCTTCATTTTTTGTTTCATAAATTTTAGAATATCCTGGTTTGCCTGGTTTGCCCCGGCCAGGCTCACTTATCCGCCTGTGGTATTCCCAGACTCTACCCTCGTGAGGTCAGGTTTTATGACGGCGAGCGTGGATCCTGTCTGTCTTTTGGTTGGATTTTGAATTTCCTTCGGATTTTTTGTTGTTGTCGAAAGCAAAGGGCAATTAATAAGAAAGCCTTAAAACGAGATCTAGAAAAAACGACCACCCAGCTCTGAATCAGGCCGCCGTTTCGGTTTGGGGGCAACCCCTTTCCGGAGTAGCTTTTTGGGAAGTGCCAGGCCTCGCCACCCACTGTGCTCCCCGTGACTTGTTCCAGACTCTGTGAGCAAGTGTAATTTGCTTCTGGGAGTGCCCTCTGGAGGCCACACACGACCTCCGACTCCTTCCCCATTCTATTGTCCCCACGTGTAGGGTAAGGATTCATCTTTAATTGTTGACACAGGTCCTCAGAAAACATCCTGGAAACAGATTTCAGGACGGAGCGAGAATCCCTGGGAGAAAAAAAAACCGCACTGGCAGATGTAGTTTTCAAGGAAGGCCTGTCCCTATGCTCCGGGTGTCCAAGGACGGCTGCAGGGCAGTGACTGAGGGCCTCTCTCGTACACATCTGGGCAGAAGGGTTTGCGTGGACTTTGCGGCCTCCCCCCAGCCTCCCACCCCACCCCCCAATCTCCCAGCAGTGCGCTGCACCTTTGCTGAGGGGGCAGTGACTGGCCCCAGCTAGGAGCGATTGTCTGAACCTGTGACCTGACTCATGGTCCCGAGCCCTTTCCCTCAGCCTTAGGGTAGACTCTCGTGGGAAGCCGTCATCATGGGTGGTGCAGTAGCAGCCTTTTCTGCCAGCGTGGACATCCTCCGCAAGGGGCAGACATGTAGGGGGCAGGGAGCGCTTTCCCTTTAAGCAGACCTGAGTTCATAACCCAGCTCTGCCATTTCCCAGCCGAGTCACTTGGGGTCAATGATTGCTTTTCCAAACCTCTGTTTTGCCCATCTGTTTTTTTTTTTTTTTTTTTAATTTTTTTCTTTGAGAGAGGGAGGGGGACAAGTAGACTCTGCACTGAGCACAGAGCTTGACACGGGGCTCGATCCCAGGACCTCGAGATCAGGACCTGAGCCGAAACCAAGAATCAGACGCTCCCTGACTGAGCACTGGCTCCCCACCCCACCAGGTGCCCTTGCCCGGCTGTTAAATGGGGTTTATAATACTTGCCTCATGAGGTTTCTGTGGGGATTAAACAAGCTGATATGCCAAAGTGCCCCAGACGTCACACATGGCCCGTGCATGGCTGTTCCTAGCGGAAGGCTTCTTTTGCCTGGATCCAGAAGGCGCATGCATGTCTCTCTGCCAGTTGGAGAGGAGGCCCCATGGTCCCTTCAACACTGGGATTCCGCCAGACTCCAGAGGCCACAGAGAAATGGAAAAGGTATTAACCCAGGTCTGGTGTCTGCGTCAGTGACTGGAAGCGGACTGCTTGGTTACCGAGGAAAACCAGGCACCGAATTGGCTTCCTAAGTCCATTTTTTTCCTCCCCGGTTTCTCGTTTAAGTGGAATGAGATTTTTCGTTTAAACACACACACACACACACACGCACATTCATGTTTATGACCAAAATAAAAACCTAATTATTCATGAAAATTATTAGATGGATTTTTCATTGCAAAAGGGCATCCAAACACCTAATAAATTCACTTTAAATAATAAGTCTGTTCCTGCGGTTACGCAACATGGCACAAACACCCCCCAAATGCTCATGATTAACCTGATGGATTAGAGGACTCACACACATCTGCTTCAAGTCACATCGGTAAATGAGAAAATCTTTATTTTTTTGATGTAGCCGCAAAATCGGGGTGGGGGGGGGAGTGCTTTCAAAATGGGTAGTTTCAGCTTCTAAAATGGACTTTGCCTCCAACTTTGCGTTGTGAAACAAGTCATAAAGCAATTACAGTGATTTCTGGGGTTCTGAGGAGACAGTTTAAATAAAACCTATCCAGCTTTGGGCCTCCCAGAGGATCTTCACACACGCAAAAATGCAGTCTGTCCATTGACGTAACGGTGCCCTTTCCGTTGCTGTTCGCAGCGCCTTTTCAGCCCTACGGTGTCCTGTAGTCAAATGAAGGGCTAGTTCATGGGGCCATTGGACTGGGGTGTGTGGTCTGTGTGTGAGGGTGAACTGCTGTGAGGTCTGGAGGGCACGAGAGTGTGTGTAGCTCTCACGGTGCGTATGCACTTGAGAGCAAGTGTGCATGTGTGAGTGTGTGCACGCATGTGAATGTGCACAGAGATATGCATGAATGATTGTGCATGTATGTGCACGCTCGTGAGTGTGCACAGAGATGCACGAATCAGTGCATGTGTGTGCATGCACATGAGCGTGCACGTAGAGATGCATGAATGAGTGTACATGTGAGCGTGCACACGTGTAAGCGTGTGCATATAGATGTGTGTGAGTGTGCACAGAGATGTGCGTGCATGCGTGTGCATGCACGTGAACGTGTACATATAGATGTTTGTGTACACATGTGAGTGTGTGCATAGAGACTCCTGAATGAGTGTGCACGCGTGTGAGTGTGTGCACGCACACCATGCACGGAGATGTATGAATGAGTGTGCACGCACGTGAGTGTGTGCAGATATGTATGCATGAGTATGCCTGTGTGTGAGTGTGTGCATATAGGTGCATGTGTGCGTGTGGAGTGTACACACATGTGAGTGTGCATACAGATGCATGTGAGTGTGCACATGTGGATGTGCACATAGATGCATGCATGTGAGTGCGTGTGCTTGTGTGCACGTGGGCGTGCACATGGGCGTGTCTGTGCAGGTGTGCACCACAGAGCTTGTTCCACCTGGGTCCTCCTGAAAGCCCATTCCACTGGGCCCTCCGAGCTCCTATCTTGGGTGGCAGAGCAGCGATATGTGGGTCTGGGTCTGAGCTGCCTCCAGCCGGCTGCGGTGGCTGGGGACCCAAGCCCCTACTTCCTCCTCTGCAAAGAAGGTGACTGTGTCTGCTTTGCTCTGTTTCCCTGAGGGTGAAGTGACACTCACTTCCCAGGACAATGAGTGAGCCCTCAAGTTGCCCCTTGCCGCCCCCCGCCCCAGCCATAGCAGGTCTCACACCCAGGGCTTCTAATGGGGTGAGCTGGAGAGAGAAAGATGCATCATCCAGGCAGGTGGTCCTGGGACGATTCCTTCCTGGGCTTTCTCCCGGCCCCTTCTTTAGCACCTGGCCCTTCTGGAAATGCTGGGTCTCTCTGGCAGACCCAGCTGCCCTGCATCCTTCTTGTTCATCTTCCCAAATAGCCTCAGCGTCCCCTCACTCCCCATCCTCCCTCAGTGCCTCCCGTGGCCTCTGGGCCCTCACTCTGCTCCCAGACCAGGCGTCCGTGTCCTTTTAGCCTCCCCGCTGTGTCCCCAGCCATCTGTCCCCATAGCAGGTGGGTAGGATATTGGGGAGACCCCGTCTGTCTTCATCTGCTCAGGCAGCCTTAACAGAATACCACAGTCAGGGGACCATAAACAACAGAAGTAGAGTCTGGAAGCCGGAGGTCGGGGTGTCGGCTGGGTGGGTTTCCACAGAGGCCTCTCCTCGGCTTGCAGCTGAGCGCGCCCTCCCCGCGTCCTCTCTCTGTCTTCCCTCTGTGTGCGTGTGCCCTAATCTCCTCTTCTAGAAGGACATCAGCCACACCTCAGTTGACCTCCTTTTCACGTAATCACCTCTTTAAAAGGCCAGGTCTCCAAATACAGTCACACTCTGAGGTACGGGGCTGAGCACCTCAACATACGGACTCTGGGGGACCGCGGGGCCGCCCGAAATGCTGTTGAATTAGATGACAGGCCGGGAGAAACCGCAGGCGTTCCCCGTGGACGTGACCAAGAGGCCGGGGTAAGGGGAAGCAGGCCACCTCGGTGTGGGCATTGTGACAGGCCTGGCTTGGTGACCGGGATGGCGGGAGAAGGCGGGCTGGGGTGTGAGATGGCTTTGGAGGCCCTGCCCCGGGGGTGGGGGGCAGCCTGAGGGCTCCCTCAGTCTCTAGAAAGCCATGGTGGAGACTGTCCACTCCCCATCCAGAGCTGCGGATAGTTATTTCGTTCCATCAGCCTGGTGCGGTGAATCTTTGAAAGTGGATTCTGACAGGAAGGGATGTGTGTCTTAGAAAAATCATAACTGGGAGCACGAGGGGCACCTGGGTGGCTCAGTCAGTTGAGCGTCTGCCTCGGCTCAGGTCAGGATCCCATCGTGGAACCCCCAAGCCCAGTGGGGTGAAGTGATGCCTTCTGACCCCAGGACACCTGCTTCCCTACCCCAGGGCAAGGGGATGGTGGTGGCCAAGCCTGTGGGAGCCAGGGCCAAAGTGTTTCGTTTTTTTTTTTTGTTTCTTGTTTTTTTGTTTTTAAAGATTTTATTCATTTACCTGACAGAGATCACAAGTAGGCAGAGAGGCAGGCAGAGAGAGAGGAAGGGAAGCAGGCTCCCCGCTAAACAGAGAGCTGGACGTGGGGCTCAATCCCAGGACCCTGGGATCACGACCCGGGCCAAAGGCAGAGGCTTAACCCACTGAGCACCCAGGCGCCCCCAAAGTGTTTCGTTTTTATCATTTATCATTTTTTTAAGGTATATTTGACACATAATGAACTCCAGATATTTTCAAATTACGATTTGAGACCTTGTGACCATATGTGTGCAGATGTGAACCCATCTCTGCAGTTAAGGTAGAGAACATCTGCACCACCCTCAAAAGTATTGCCTGCCCGCCTCGAACTCTGTCCCTTCCCACCTGCCACCCAGGTGTGGCTAATTTCTTTCACTCTTGATTTCATCTTTTTTTGTTAAAAGGATATATCTATATCTATATGAAAAGAATGATACAAAATTATGCTTTTTTTTTTCAGGGGGTAGGATGTCTGGTTTCCTTCACTCAGTATAATTATTAAGAGGTCCGTTGATATTTTTGCATATATTATTAGTTCATTCTTTTTCCTTACCCCTGCTTACCAAGTGCTATTTCATTATACAGAGAGGCTGTCCTTTGTTTATCCCCTCAGTGGAGATTTGGGTTGTTTCCAGTTTGGGGCGATTACAAATAAAGCTGCTGTTAACATTTGTATCCAAGTCTTTGTGTGGACACACACTTCCATGTCTCTTGGTTATAATGACCTTGGAATGAAATGGTTGATTGTCTGACAGGTGTATGATGAACTTTCAAGAAGCTGCCTAGTTGTTGGGCAAAGCCACTGTATCATTTTACATTCCCACCAGCAGCATAAATAGAACAGGAGTTCTATCTATACACGTAATGCATCCTTTTCCTTCTGGTTGCTTTTAACATTTTCCCTTGATCACTGGTTTGAAGGAATTGCCTTGATGTGATTTTTGTCATGTTTATGGTCTTTGAGTTTCCCTGAGATTCTTGGATCTGTGGGTTTATACTTTTCATCAAACTTTGAACAATGTTCTGGCCCTCACTGCTTCAAATATTTTTTGCTGTTCTTTCTCTCTCTCTCCCCCTCAATTTGGGGACTCTGCTTATCTGTGCACTTGAAGACCCAAAGTTCACTGATGCCCTTCTTTTTTTTTTTTTTTCCTTCATTCTTTCTCTCTGTGTTCATTTTGGATAATTTTTGCTGCTGTCTTCAGGTTCACTGATCTTCTCTTCTGCGATGTCTAATCTTGCCATCAATCCCCTCTGTCCTGTCTTCTCACTCTAGAATCTCAGTGTAGGTATTTTAGTATCTTTGACACCTCTGCTGAACTCCCTGAATGTGTGCCTTGTGGTCACAATCCTTGTTTTATGGTCTGCGGGGGCTAATTCTAATGTGAGAGTTGTGGGTCTGTTTCAGCTCACTGATTTTTCTGCTCATTATGAGGGCTGTTTTCCTGCTGGTAATTCCTTCCTTCCTTCCTTCCTTCCTTCCTTCCTTCCTTCCTTCCTTTCTTTCTAAGATTTTATTTATTTATTTGACACAGAGAGAAAGAGAGCACAAGCAGGGAGAGCAACAGAAAGAGAGGGAGAAGCAGGGTCCCCTCTGAGCAGGGAGCCCAATAAGGGGCTTGATCCCAGGACCCTGGGATCATGACCTGAGCTGAAGGCAGTTGCTTAACCAACTGAGTCACCTAGATGCTCCCCCACCCCACTGGTAATTTCTTATCAGACACCGGATGTTATGAATTTTACCTCATTGGGTGTTGAATATTTTTGTATTTCTTTTTTTTTTTTTAAAGATTTTATTTATTTATTTGACAGAGAGAGTGAGAGAGGGAACACAAGCAGGGGGAGTGGGAGAGGGAGAAGCAGGCCCCCTGCTGAGCAGGGAGCCTGATGGGGGTCTTGATCACAGGACCTGGGATATGACCTGAGCTGAAGGCAGCTGCTTAACAACTGAGCTACCCAGGCACCCCTGATATTTTTGTATTTCTGTAAATTTTTGTGAGCTGTTTGGGTTACAGTTTGGAAATAGATCCTTTGGGTCCTGATTTTAGGATCCATTAGCTGGGACCAGAGCCATGTGTAGTCTAGGACTGATTACTCCCTATCTCAGGGGCAAGACCCTTCTTGGTGCTGTACTCTGATTTGTGAGTGTGAATGAGGGGGTTCACCTATCTGGCTGGGGGAATGGGCACCCTTCCCGGTCCCGTGTAAGAGCTAGGTGCTGTTCCCTGTGTTCTTTTGGGTGGTTCTCCCCCTGGCCTCGCATCATTGCCTCCTGCATGTACTGATAAGGGCCCCAGGGAACATCTGCAAAAAACCCTCCCAGACCTCTGGTTCTCTTGGGTCCTCTGCTCTGCAGCCCCAACTGTCTGGCATCCCTGGACTCCTAGGTCCATCTCTTTTTTTTTTTTTAATTATTTTAGGGACGCCTGGGTGGCTCAGTTGGTTAAGCAGCTGCCTTCGGCTCGGGTCATGATCCCAGCGTCCTGGGATCGAGTCCCGCATCGGGCTCCTTGCTCCTCAGGGAGCCTGCTTCTCCCTCTGCCTGCCATTCTGTCTGCCTGTGCTTGCTCTCTCTCCCTCTCTCTCTCTGATAAATAAATAAATAAATAAAATCTTTTAAAAAAAATCATTTTATAGGGGCGCCTGGGTGGCTCAGTGGGTTAAAGCCTCTGCCTTCGGCTCAGGTCATGATCCCAGGGTCCTGGGATCGAGCCCCACATCGGGCTCTCACCTCGGCGGGGTGCCTGCTTCCTCCTCTCTCTCTGCCTGCCTCTCTGCCTACTTGTGATCTCTGTCTGCCAAATAAATAAAGAAAATCTTAAAAAAAATTATTTTATATAAATTCAATTAATTAATGCAGAATGTAGTATTAGTTTCAGAGGGAGAGGTCAGTGATTCATCATTTGCATAGAACACCTGGTGCTCCTTCCATCACGGGCCCTCCTTAATGCCTGTCACTCAGTTACTCCATCCCCCCACCCGCCTCCCCTCCAGCAACCCTCATTTTGTTTCCCAGAGTTAAGAGTCTCTTATGGTTTGTCTCCCTCTCTGATTTTGTCTTACTTTCATTTCCTTCCCTTCCCCTAGGTCATGATCCCAGGGTCCTTTTGTTTCTTATGAATGCAGTCATATGATAATTGTCTTCCTCTGGTTGACTTATTTCACTTAGCGTAATATCCTCTAGTTCCATCCACGTTGTTGCAAGTGGTAAGATTTCATTTTTTGATGGCTGTGTAATATTCCATTGTATATATACACACCACATTGTCTTTATCCATTCATCTGTCAATGGACAGCGGGGCTCTTTCCATAGTTTGGCGATCATGGACATTCCATCTTCCTCTCTCCAACTTCAGAAGACTGCCAGGCTCCATGTCTGTTTTCTCTCCCTGTGCTGCAGCCTGGGAACTCTCCCCAGGCAGGAAGCTGGAGCCCTTGTTCTCTGTCTGAGATCACTCTCCTTTCCTGCTTGGTATCAGTGTCTTCAAAACCTGTGTTTCCTATGTTTTATTTGCAGATTTTTTCGTTGTTTTTTGTTTTGTTTTGTTTTTTTGATGGTGCTATTTTATGCAGGAGGATAAATATAGTTATGCTACCGTATCTTGCCTGAAAGTAGAAATCCATGATGTGGCTTTAAAAATTTTTTGGAGTAATTTTAGATTTATAGGAAAATATGCTTACATATGCACATAACCACAGCATACTCATATTACTATTAACTGTGATACCTTACTCAAGCAGGTAGAGTTCTAAGACAACCCTCAGGATTCCCACTCCTTCGTGTCCACACTTTGTACTCCCCTTCAGTGTTGGCAGCACCAGTGATTATGATAGGATCACTCCCGGGACTGAGTTAGCAGTCAGTTGACTGAGTTCATTATAACATTTATCCTTGGTAGGCCTGGCATAAGCAGGTGAGTCCTTAGAAGGCACTGGGCCCCTCCTGGAGTCAGAGGGATCTGAAACATGAGAGGGTGTGTGGAGGGGACCACAAATCAAGGAGTTGTGCATAGCCTATGGACACTGAGAGCTGCCCCTGGCCAGCAGCCACCAAGAGAATGGGGCTCACAGACCACAAGGAACCACATGGGCTTGAAAGAGGACTCAGGAGTGCAGAAAGAAACACACAGCTGATGCATTGATTTCAGCCTCAGGAAACCATGAGCAGAGAACCAAACTGTCTTGTGTCCAGAACTTCGACTGCAGAAACCCTAGTAAATAGGTGTTGTTGGAAGCTGCTGATTTTGTGGCAATTTGTTATGCAGCAATAAAAAACTAATACAATTACTATTAACTAAAAAGGACCAGGTCCGGGCGCCTGGGTGGCTCAGTGGGTTAAGCCACTGCCTTCGGCTCAGGTCATGATCTCGGAGTCCTGGGATCAAGTCCCGCATCGGGCTCTCTGCTCAGCAGGGAGCCTGCTTCCTCCTGTCTCTCTGCCTGCCTCTCTGCCTGCTTGTGATCTCTCTCTGTCAAATAAATAAATAAAATCTTTAAAAAAAAAAAAAAAAAAAAGGACCAGGTCCAATTCCTTAGTAACAAAATCCCACTATTAATCTAGCAAGATCTCAACAGAGAGTAACGTGAGGACCAGCATGAAGTCGTGGGTCCATTCCCACCTCCTCCATTTTTTTTTCCCACCTCCAATTTTTTTTTTTTTTAAAGATTTTTATTTATTTATTTGACAGACAGAGATCACAAGTAGGCAGAGAGGCAGCAGAGAGAGGAGGAAGCAGCCTTCCCGCTGAGCAGAAAGCCCGATGCGGGGCTCGATCCCAGGACCCTGAGATCATGACCTGAGCCGAAGGCAGAGGCTTAACCCACTGAGCCACCCAGGCGCCCCCCCACCTCCAATTTTTAAGATGATTTTAATACACCCAAATTGTGTCTTGGTTGGAGAGGGTTAGGATTCTGATTAATAATAGATACATCATATGAGAAAATATTTGCAAATCATATATCTAATAAAGATGTAGTATCCAGGGGCACCTGGGTGGCTCAGTGGGTTAAAGCCTCTGACTTCGGCTCAGAACATGATCCCAGGATCCTGGGATCGAGCCCCGCATCGGGCTTTCTGCTTGGCAGGGAGCCTGCTCCTCCTCTCTCTCTGCCTGCCTCTCTGCCTACTTGTGATCTCTGTCTGTCAAATCAATCAATCAAATCTTTAAAAAAAAAAGATGTAGTATCCAGAAAAATGTAAAGAACTCTTATAGCTCAACATCAAAAAGACAACCCTATTTAAAAATGGGCAAAGGATGTGAACAGACATGTTTTTAAACAAGACATGCAAATGATCAGCAGGCAGATGAGAAGATACTCAACATCATTAGGCATTCGGGACGTGCAGATCAAATTGCAGTGAGATACCACTCAACACACACTAGGATCTGTTGATGAGGATGGAGAGAAGCTGGAACCTTCATACATTGTTGGCGGGAATATAAAATGGTTCCACCATTGTGGAGAAGTTTGGTAGGCATTCAAAACATAATGTATGGCCTTACCATATGACCCAGCAATTCTATTCTAGGTATATACCCAGGAGAATTAAAAACGGTACTCCAACAAATACAGACCTTCATGTTCACCGCTGAACAGTTCACAATAGCCAAAAGGTGGACACAGCCCAAATGTTCATCAACAGATGAATGGATAAAACAGTTGTGGTATAGACACCCAGTGCAATATTACTCAGCCATAAAAGGGAATGAAGCTGATTCATTGCTACAGAGTATGGATCTCAAGAACATTATGTTAAGTGAAAGAAACGGGATACAAAATGTCATATATTATGTCATTCAGTTCCAGAATACGTGACTCCATAGAGACAGAAAGATCGGCAGCTGCCACAGGCTCAGAGGAGGGAGGAACAGGGAGCAGCTGCTTAGCGGGCACAGGATTTCCTTTTGGAGTCATGAGAATGTTTTGGAACTAGAAAGAGGGAGCTAGGTAAAGGGGTGGTTGCACTTGCCACCAACCGTTCGCTTCCACATTGTTCACTTTAATTTTATGCTGTGTGACTTTCACCTTAATGCAAAAAAATAGATGTGTTATAGAAAATAACAAAGCTGTATCTTAGTGGGTGTTAAAGGGCTTTGTGATTTTTTTTAAAGATTTTGTTTATTTATTTGACAGAGAGAGAGAGATCACAAGTAGGCAGAGAAGCAGGCAGAGAGAGAGGGGGAAGCAGGCTCCTCGCTGAGCAGAGAGCCCGATGTGGGGCTCAATCCCAGGACCCTGAGATCATGACCTGAGTGGAAGGCAGAGGCTTAACCCACTGAGCCACCCAGGAGCCCCAGGACATTATGATTTCTTTTTTGCCCATTTTTTAAAAAGGGAACTACAGACTTTATTCAGAACTCCCTAGTTTTTCTCTGAAGTCCCTTTCCTGTTCCAGGATCCCACCCAGGATACCATGTTGCATTCCATTGTCATGTCTCCTTGGTCTCCTCAGTCTATGACAGTTTCTCAGCCTTTCCTTGTTTTTCATGACCTTGACAGTTTTTGGACATACTGGACAGGTAGTTTGTAGATGGTCCCTCAGTTTGGGTGGCTCTTATGATCAGACTGGGCTCTGAAGGCTTGGGAAGAATAGCACTGAGGTAGATCGCCATTGTCATGGTGTCATGTCAGGGGTCCACGATGTCGCATGACTTATCACTGGTGACATGAACCTTGACCACTTGGTTAACGTAGTATCTGCCAGATTTCCACGTTATAAAGTCAGTTTTCCTTTCTCTGCTTTTAGGAAATGAATCTAGCCTTCACTCAAAAAGAAGGGAATTTAGCTCCACCTCCTGGAGAGGGCAGTATCTACATATATTATTGGAAGATTTGTCTCTTCCCGCTTATTTATTCAGTCATTTATATCAGGATGGACTCATGGGTTTCTAACCTATTCTTTGGCTAATAATCCAATACTGTGTTTTTTATTTTGTGGCCAAGTTGTTCCAGTTTTGGTCATTCTGAGCCCTTTCAGATAGGTTTTGTATTTCTTTGACATAACTCTTTCCCCACCTCCTTTTTTCAGAAAGGTCTTTCTTACTTTCTGCCACTACAAGGCACTTGAAGTTCATCTTGTATATTTCCTGGCCCAGGCCTAGAACCAGCTATTTCTCCAAGGAGCCCTGGTTCCTTTTCTTGGAGAATGGCATTTAGAAACCAAGATTCGGGTACTAGGTGGGCTCGTTGCTTCCAGGATATCATTGGTGGTCGGGTCTTTTCTGCAGACAGCTAGTGTATATATGCCTGAATATTCATTCCCCGGTGTACACATACCTATGCATATTATGTCTGTATGTCTCTTCCTGTGTACATTAGATGGGACCTTGGAGTGGCGTCTCTGACTCATCCAGCACCACACGGATCATTCTGTCTTTCCCCCTTTGTGTATTTGTAACTTCTTTCTTGGACAACGAGAAGCCCAGCTCTCATCACTCATTCAACCCTAATGTCTACACGAAGTAGTTTCAAAATTGCCAACCTTTCAGAACTGCCCTCTTAATGCCCGTTGCCCAGGGAGAAAGTGAGCAACAGCTTTCCTTGCTAGGGTACAGCATCTCTGTAGGGCTCTTTTTGTGTTCAGCCTGATAGTTCTCCATCAAAACACTGTTCCGCCCAGTTACTTAGGTTGCCGGCCTGCCTTTCCCCCCACTTGCAGCAGTCTTAACAAAGTTACATTCATTCGTCACAGCCCATGTTTCATCCAGGGATTCTCCGACCTCTTGGTTGATTTTTTTTTTTTTGGGGGGGAAGAATTTATTTATTTATTTATTTATTTGACAGAGATCGCAAGTAGGTAGAGAGGCAAGCAGAGAGAGAGACGGGGAAGCAGGCTCCCCGCTGAGCAGAGATCCCGATGTGGGGCTTGATCGCAGGACCCTGAGATCATGACCTGAGCGGAAGGCAGAGGCCTGAGCCACCCAGGCGCCCCTCCTGGTTGATTTTTAAAGAAAATGTGTATCTGTTAAAGTTCACTCTTTGTGACCTCCAGTTTTATTTATTTATTTTTTAATATCTTATTTGAGAGAGAGATGGGGAGGGAGATCACAAGCAGGAGGAGCAAGAGAGGGAGAAGCAGACTTCCTGTTGAGCAGGGAGCCCAATGCGGGGCTCTATCCCGGGGCCCCAGGATTACAACCTGAGCTGAAGGCAGATGCCCAACCGATTGAGCCACCCAGGTGCCCCAGTCTTACTGTTTTTGACAAATACACAGCGTCATGTGTCCAGCACCTCCGTGCCATACAGAACAGTTCCATCGGCCCCTCACTGTCTCCTTGTGTCTCCTTGTACTTCAGGCTTCACACTCCTCAACCTTCAGCAGCCCCGGATCTGATTTCTGTTTTTTGTTCTGTCTGGCCCAGGGGTGGGTGGCAACTTTTTGTTTGTTTTGAGGTACAAAGTTTGCTTGTAAGCGGAGGTTGCCATGCTCTGTGATTAGAGCTGACTGACAGCTGGAGGCAGGTCCCACCCTGATGCTTACCCAGCCCTCTGTGGTCTTAGTGTTCTCATCTGTAAATGGGCATAACAGCAGTCCCCACCTTCTGGAGGTAGGGGGCATATGGGCAGGTCTGAATGAGGTAAAAGCTGTTAGCACCGTGTCCGGCCCACTGTAAGTAATGAGGAACTCAGTAATAATACTTCGTGTTTGTTATTCTCCCCATCTCCATGATGAGGTATGAATAAAAGAACGTCAGAGGCCAGATCTTGCTGCCCTCTTGGGCTGCTGGGGCAGGGCCCCCTCCCTGTGGGGGCTGGAGCAGAGAGGGTCCTCTGGCGCTTGTGGTACTAGAATTATCTGTCATTCATTCACAGATTGATCTCGGCAGGGAGACTTGAAGGTGTCATTTTGGTTCTTCTTCCACTTCCACGCTTTTTTTTTTTTAACTGAGAAGATAGTATGACAGCACAGCAGGGACTTCTAAAGATGTAAATCCGGACACCCACGGGGACTCGTGTTTTGGTAGCTGCTGCCTCCCCATGCCTGAATTTTTACACAGATACAGACTTTTTATTTATGGTATCATAAACATCCCCCCCCCCTTTCTTGCTACGCAGTGTTCCTAATGACATTTCACGAAATATGACAGTTTCCTCGGGGGCGGGTCGCCCTCCGTCTCTAAACCACTCCCACTGGTTCGGTGTGGCGGGTGCAGTTTCATGCGTGGCATTCTTTGCTCCTGCTGATTTTTATTTTCCTGAGATTTCTTTCCTAGGGCAGGAATCTTCTGTCGAAGAGGCTAGGAACATCTTTGTGGCTTTATTTGTACCATTTTACAGAAATAAACCGTGATATCCTTCTACGTGTATTAATCTGTATTTCATCAAAATGCACCGGTTCGAGGCTGTGATCAAACATCTGGCCGAGGGTGCCAGACTAGTGCTCCCACAGCTCCTTAATATATTTATCATCCAACAGTGTAACTGACCTTTTCTGAGAACCACGATCTCCCCCTCGCGCCTGCTGCCCCTCCCCCACCCCGAAACTTGGAGTTCTCTTCCGGGGGACCCGTGGAGGGAGCAAGTCTCAGTGACTTTTCTCTGAAACCCCTCCTTTATTTACTTTTGGAGTCAGGACTTGTTTGCATATGTAAAACCAGGACCATATTGTTTCCAGATGGGAGGGGTGTTGCCAGATAATTGGATGCAAAAAAAGAAAGAAAGAAAAAAAAAGTTGAGGCCTTTAAATCGTTTTTACAAACCTGGACACAGAACAATATTTTCTTAGAATTAGAGAAGAAAAGGCGAAGCATGGAAATAAAGATTGTGGGATTGGGTTTCTAATTCAAACATTTCAGCTTGTGTTCATAGCAGTGGCATTTCAAACCCACAGAAGTGAAGGGTCTGGAGAGGGAGGATGGGGGGGCGGGGGGGGGTTAGGGGACTTGCAGAGGAAACACTAGATTCACCATCTAATCCAGAGGGACACGCGTGGACGGAGTTAGAGTCCAAACGAAAACTCGTTCCCATTACGCTAGGACCCCACCTACTAGCATTAACAATAAGGTTATCCGCACCACCACCACCCCCCGCCCCGCCCTCCCCAGTTTCCTGTTTAGTTTTTTATTTTACGATAAGAGCAGTTTGGAAGTAATTGTGCATCCTATCAGTATTTGATAAAGCCTCCCTCCCTTTCAGCCGAGCGGCCCGGAGGTGAGGGACTGTCAAAGGCGAGCTGGGGTTTAGCCTGAAATGCTCCGGTTTCCAACCGGGAAGCGAGTGCGGCTTCCAATCCGTCTCGCGACGATAAAAACAGAGGAGAGCGTCTGGCACAAATTGACCGGCTGAAACGCGAAGGCTGGATAGGTTTGCCGCGTGCATTTTGAAATCTGTAATAGTATCTGCAAATACGGCGGGGGTGGGGTGGGGGGTGAGCTCTGAGGCCCTGCTCCGGCCGGTGTCTGCATCCGCCCGCAGCTTCCACCCTCCAGTTCAGAGGCGAGGATTGCTAGTGGGCGACCGGGCCCACCCAGCTGGGGGTGGGGCTGGGGGTCGGTGGTTGTAGGGCTGGGAGGGTTGCTGCGTGCAGCTGCTGCGCTGGAGGAGCCGTTCTCACTCCGCCCCCCCTTCCCTGCTTTCGAGAGCCCAGGGCAGCTCTGGGGGCCTCTGGAGCCTTGGGGCCCGCGCTACTCCTAGGGTCGCTGTGGGCCAGGTGCACCAGAGCAGGAGTAACCGGTAGGGGTCTAGCTGGGAGCCTGCGTCCAGAAGCCTATCCAGGTTTTGATTTCTGGGGCAAGCTGAGGCCTTGGGGGGCTGAGAAGGTGGGGGTGAAGATGGGCAAGTTAGTGCATCTAAAGGCATACCCTTCCCCACCCCAAACACCCCCCCCCCCCCGGGCCCCCCCCCCCATTCGTGGTACTTCTGCCATTCAGCTGGGGTAGGGGGGGCATGACCACAGCCCGGTGTTCCCTCAAAACCTGCAGGCCTTCACCCCATCTCTGGTGGGTACCAGCCTCTGTGGCTCATCTGTAAAATGAGGGTGAGGCTGGCAGGACTGGAGGTGGACCTGGAAGTACCTGGCAGGTGAGCTCCTGGTGCCCTGCTGTTCCAGCCAGTGGCAGACCCAGCTTGGCTGAATTCCCAGCTCCTGTGAAATTTCCAGGCTTGGTGCTCGGGGGCTCAAAACTGGGGGTGCCCTTCTCACCTCCTCTAAAGCAAAGCTTTAAAAATAACAGCTCGGAGGACATCTGGGTGGCTCAGTCGTTAGGCGTCTGCCTTCTTCTCAGGTCGGGATGGAATCAAGTCCCGCATCGGCTTCCTGCTCAGCAGAGAGCCTGCTTTTCCCTCTGCCTCTGCTGTGTTCCCTCTCTTGCTGTCCCTCTCTGTCAAATTAGTAAATTAAAAAAAAAATCTTAAAAATAACAGCTTGGTGGGCGCCTGGCTGGCTCAGTCTGTAGATTGTGTGATGCTTGATCTCAGGGTTATGAGTTCGAGCCCCAGGTGGGGCACAGAGACGACTTTTCAAAAACAACAGTTTATTTGCTTGCTGTACCGTCTTCAAGGTATCTTAAATTTTTATTTACTTATTTTTATGGAGAAAGATGCCATTTTAAAAAAAGATTTATTAGTTTGTTTTGAGAGAGAAAAGGATAGAAAGGGAGTGGGCACAAGTGGGAGGAGCAGAGGGAGAAGGAGACTCTCAGGCAGACTATGCTGAGCACAGAGTCTGATGTGGGGCTCGATCTCACGACCCTGAGATCGTGCCCTGGGCCAGAAACACATGTCAAACACTTAACCCGCTGAGCCACCCAGGAACCCCGAGAAAGATTATATTTTTATGTTTGAACCTTCTGGTGGTAGTATCACATTTTGTCATTCAAGTTATCCCATTTGGGGTTTCCTTTGTTTTGGAGGGAGATTTTTTATTTGTTTGCTTCCTAGGGAAAAGTTGATACTTTATTTTTATTTTTTATTCTTTATTTTTTTGGTTAGGACTCAAGTCTTTGCTTGCTTGGGGATTATGGGCCTGTCATTTCACTCTTCTGAACCTGGCTTTGGGTTTGGGGACTAATTTCTTTATTTTCCAAGCGAGTCCCCTGTGTGCGAGGTAGGGAGGTAGGGACGGTAACCCGGGCTTCCGAGAGTTTCCTCCCACAGGCCCATCAGGTGATGATTATGCCTCAGCTGGACTACAAGTTAGCAGAATAGTGGAGCTGGGATGTTTGATCCTATTTCTGGGGTAATTCTTTTCCCTTCCCCCAAATCTACCGCAGGGCTGGGCATGCATAGAGATTCTTGTTCAATGGACTGAGCCAAATTTTCTAGGCCAAGGATCCCTGCTGGTAAGAAGGAAGGAAGATGTCATCAGGGTGAATTAGGACTGGGCCTGGGGTCTGATGCCCCATGGGCTGCAAGGGATGCAGCAAGGGGGCCTGGGGTGTCCTGGGTTTGGGTCCCATCTAAGGACCAAGGGTTGGGTGCCAAGGCCCAGCCTCCCTCTGCTCAGCCCTCCCCTCTTCACAGAGACTACATGGTCACTCTGACTTTTCTGGATTCACGTTTGAAAATGCTATAACAGGGACACCTGGGTGGCTCAGTGGTTAAGCATCTGCTTTTAGCTCAGGTCATAATCCCAGGGTCCTAGGATTGAGCCCCGCATTGGGCTCCCCGCTCAGCGGGGAGCCTGCTTCTCCCTCTGCCTCTGCCCTTCCTCCTGCTTATGCTCTCTCTTTCTCAAATAAATAATAAAATAAAATCATTAAGAAAAAAATTAAAAATTTAAAAAGAAATGAAACCGCTGTAACAAAGCAGAAACTGCCACCTTTTCAGGGACTCCCACGTGATTGTTACACGTTTCTTTCTTTTTTTTTTTTTTTTAAAGATTTTATTTATTTATTTGACAGAGAGAAATCACAAGCAGGCAGAGAGGCAGGCAGAGAGAGAGGAGGAAGCAGGCTCCCTGCTGAGCAGAAAGCCCGATGCGGGGCTTGAACCCAGGACCTGGGATCATGACCTGAGCCAAAGGCAGCGGCTTAACCCACTGAGCCACCCAGGCGCCCCTACATGTTTCTTTTTGTTTCTCCTCTTGGACTAAAACTAGCTGTAGCACTTAACCACCTTGTAAAGAAAATATGCCCAACAGTACCACCCCCACTGTTGATCTTTCCAATACGGTGGGGTTTGCTGATTTTTCCACTTTTGCGCCTGTGCACTCTCAAACTCATGCTCGTTTTTTTTTGCCCCCCCCCCCTTTCCGATTCAGAAGTTGGAGGGACTGGCCAAGCACCGGACAGTTCGGGAAGCACCGACCGCGTGTGTCTGCCCACCAGGTAAGTGGGTGTTTGATCTTTGCGGGCCCCTGACTTTCGAGGTCCGGCCTCCTGTCTCCTGTCTGCTCAGAACTGCCAAGCACGTGGTCTAGACGCTGGCCCTGGGTTGTGGCTTGTGGACCATCTGGGGGGATCTTTCTACCTTTGTCTTCCTCTGACCAGCTCACCAGTCAAGGATTCTAGCCAGGTTACCTGACCTGGTTTGATGAGGATGGTGGTCTATTAGAAACTGTTAGAAGTGACTTGTGCTGTCACTCCATCCACCAGCCACGGGGTCTGGCTTTTCCCCATTTACTTCAGCTGGCCGAGACCTGAGGTTCCTTGAAAATGACCTTCTCCATATTGGGAGATGCCCTGGGATTTCTGCATAGGTGGACCTCGCAATGTGAGAATCCACTTGGAGAGGATTTTATGGGCTGGCTTGACTTAGTCTTTAAGAGGACCTCCTACATTTTAACAGGAGGAACAAGGACTTGACAAGCAATGCCGTCATTAGCAGACCAGGAAGTCAGACATTTGATTCAGTGGGGAGAAAAACAAATTAGACCCACAGATGAGTTTTTGGATAGAACAGGAATGGTTCCTGTTGTATTTCTTTTGTGTTTTCCCCCCCTTCCTCTTTCTGAGTGCTGTGTGGATGTCGATTCATGTGAGTTATGTGGAGAAGTATTTTTTAAACTGGGAGTCACAAAGCGTTCGTAGGATAGGAAATCAGTTCCGTGGGCTGCAGCCAGCGTTTTGAAATTTTGAACTGGCTGTAGACTGGAATCAAAATGTATTGGAGTGAAGTTTTTCCTTGAGCTATTTTATTGGAGTGTATGACCTGGATGGTGATGGAAATGGGTTTCCTGCTATGCGATGCTGACTGGAAGTTTGAAAGTCCCAGATACAGATGATTGGGGGGTGGGGACGCAGGGAAGGGGCACAGAGTTCCTGGGTTAATCTAAGTTGGGCCCAAATCTTGGTCTGCCGTTTATTAACTCTCAGGATCTTTATCGAGAATGGATAACAATATGGGAGTGGGCTCTGTAGGCTTTTTTGAGATTCGTATTTGAGTCAAAGCCCATGACCCGGAGACAGTCCTGTGACCTGCTTTCCCTTGGTGGGGGGGGTGGGGAGTCCTGAACCACCAAGAGAGGCTCCAAGAGGGTCCCAGCTTTTTTCCTAGCACTGAAAGCCTAAACGGACTCCCTTACCCCCCAGCTCTGATCTGCCCTGCAGACTTTTCGAGTCTGGACCCGCCCTCTGCAGCTTGGGGCTCCATCTGATTTGAGATGCTTCCAGTTGCCCACTGCCCCCCCATGCCCAGCCAGTTCCTTCTCACGGCCTGGAGACTGTGTGATCTTTTGTCAGATCCTAGGAGGTCTGATAAAACAGATAAGCATGGCCAGAGAAGGGAGACACCCTCTGTGTGCTGCCCATTGTGCAGTGGGCCCTCAGCGGGAGCTGTGGAGCCAAGAAGGGGGGCAGGCCTTTTGCCCATTCCCCCCACCCCCTGCCCAGCCAGGGGTTGGAGGCCTGGCAGGGCTGTGCCCTGAAATGGCCCCGTGACCTCAGACAAGGGAGGGACCTGTGCCTTGCTCCTCTTGTCATCTATAAAATGGTGTAGAGGGTTGAATGAGGTCATCTAGGACTGAGGGTGGGCCCTAAGTCCAATGACAAGTGTCCTTAGGAGACAGAAGGGAGAGGTTTAAGACACAGACACACAGAGGAGAAGGCCTTGGGAGCACTGGGAATGATGCACCTAAAGGCCAGGAACGCCAAGCCTTGCCCATAGCCACCAGAAGCCGGCCAGGGGGTGTGGAGGGGGTTCAAAGAGAACCAGCCCTGGTGGCACCTTGACTTTGGACTTCTGGCCCCCAGAACTATGAGCGAATCAGTGCCCCGCCATTTTAAGCCATCTCATTTGCGGCAGTGGGTTGTGGCAGCTCAGGAAACTAGAGCGGGCTGGAATGCAAATCACCCCGAGGACCTGGAGCTTGCGGAGGGGGAGGATCGAAATCGGGAGCCCCCCTCCCCCATGCCACCAGTTTTCATTCACCTGCCCAAGGAGACCCTTCTGTACTGCTTCTGCAGACAGCTCCAGGCTTTAGACACACGTCCCTTGGGGTAACCCAACACCCTTTTCCCGTGTGACCTATGTATTTACACATTGAAAAATGAGCTGGAAGTTCAAAAAGTTTCCGTAGTTTCAAAGTGGTCATTTTTGTGTAGGAAGTGACATATGACGTGATTGGAAAAAGTGCAGGGACTGTTAAAGATTATCCGCAGAGAAGGATACTCCTTCCTCGTGCTCCCCAGTTCTCCTGCTCGCCTTTCTAGGGGCTCGGCCAGCATGCCCCTGTGCTAGAGCAGAACTTTTGCCATATCCTGCAAATACAGCGGCCACTATGGGCCCCCTATGGCTGCTGAGCCCTTGACATATGGCCAGGGCCAGTGGGGAACTGAATTTTAGAATTAGTCCTTAATTTTCATTTCAGCCACCACACATGGCTAGTGGCTTTGGTATCGGGCGGCTGGGTTTTGGAGGTAGTGCCTGTATATTTCAGACCGGGCCTGGAGGTGTCAGGCTGGATGGACAGGAGCCCGCAGTCTGTTGGGGGAGGCCCCGTGCCCTCAGAGCAGCAATTCTAGAACTGCAGGAAGGGCTGGGATTCCCTTAAGGCTGTCCTGTGGCAGAGGAAGGCACAATCTGGTCCCCTTTTGTGCTAAGACCTGTCATGACCCTGGAGCATCCTAAGGGAGGGGTCGGGACTGGCTCCCAGCACCTTAGAGCCGAAGAGCCCTGGGTTTGACGTGACTCTGTGATGTGGTCCCATCTGGCACTTCCTGGGGTGTTACTGGTCCTTGCAGGAATTAACTCTGCTAATGCCGATCGCTGAGTTAATTGGTGTGCCTGGAGTATGGGATGCATTGATCGGCAACGTCTGGGTCATGTGCCTGTTCTTGGATCTGGGGGAGCCCCTTGTTGGGGGGATTGACCCCCCCAGAACCACGTGGGCTAAGAATGGGTAGGGTAGTGACCACAAGGGGTATTCCCAGGGTGCTTCTTCCCAGAAGAAGACAAAATAGATTTAGCTGGGCAGTCATAAATGAGAGCTTACCACTCTGGGGGGCAGCTGGTCAGCCCAGTCCAGGGGGGCCCTCAGCTGGGGACAGTAGACAGAGTCTGGGTTTGACCAGAGGCTTGTCTCCACTCTGGGCACAGAAGGGCAGTCTTTTCCCTCTGTTGAACTTGTCCAACAGTCTGCCCGGCCCAGTGACAAAGCGCGTGGACTCTGGGTGCTGACTGCCTAGTTCAAATTTTGTCACTCACCAGCTCCATGACCTTGGACACTCACCCCCTTCTCCTCTTGCTGCCTCAGTTTCTCATCTGTGAAATGGGGTTTCCAGTAGAAGCAACATCAAAGGATTGTCCCAAGGATTGGATCAGTTTAATGCATGTAAGTTGTTTAGGACAGGACCTCTCCTGCTTCCCGAGAGTGAGCTGTGGTTACCATTAACTCAGATCCACCGTGCCCAGGCTAATCCAGACCCACCCGCGCAGCCTGTTACCTTCTCGATTCTCGCTGATGTCTGGCAGGGCTGCCAGAGAGGTGGGGCGAGGAGATTCCAAGTTAGTGGTTATCTGGGAATATTCTGGAGGGAAAGAACAAAGGCTTGGCACACCGCATTGGCATGTTCTGCTGGGACGTGGGTGTAAAAAAGCTGGTGACAGAGCCCAGGAGGGAGAGAACCGGAAGGGAACAGGAAACATGTAACCTGTGAGCTCCTGTTAACCACTAAGGGCTTCCAGAAGGAAGCACACAAAACCTGGGGCTCTTATCCCTTTACTGGTCCACACCGTTTTCCACCCTGGTTTCCCCCTGCCCTGGAAGTTTGTTAGGAACGTTTCAGAAAAGTGGCAATATTTCTCTCTCTCTCTTTTTTTTCCTGTGCCCTTGTATAACATACCAGAGATGTTGCCTGTCGTTTACCAATTGTGTACACCAGTGAACAGATTAATTGGAGTTAGAAACACGTGGCTCTGTGAGGGTGTTTGGAAGTTTGAGCAGAGGAGTGAAACCCTACAGAGGAGAGCCTGGTGTCCAACCTGATAGATCTCCTTGATAGTTTATGGCAAATGTTACCGAGTGGAACGGAAGTACAAGTTACATGTGTTCAGCCTGTTTATTTGTTGGCATAGCAGAGAGCTTCATGAAGGGTGCGTAGCAAAGAGCTTCATGAAGGAATCATTAGTCCCCTTTCTGAATTATTTATTCAGAGAATTTTAAAAATAACACTTTTTTTTTAACCCGCTAAAGCCTCAGTGGCTGGAATTTATGGTACAAAACAGTAGCTTGATGGCAGTCCTCCCGCTGTGTCAAACTGCACAGAGTTGAAGGAGTTAATTTGTGTGTCCTATCTTGTTTGCTTGTTTCTTGGCTGGAATACTCAGGAGGAAGGTCTCCAGAGCCCGCTCCATTATGCCTAAATATTTGTGCCTTCTTTCGTTCATCTCTCCCTACCCTCATTTTGTGCTTTCCCTGGGCGATATTGACAGAGATTGGGAGAGACATGGCGGAAGAAGCATGTCGTTGGAGGTCATGGGGCTGAATCAAGAACCTTACCGTACTAAGAATGGGAAGAGTCTGGAGAGAAAAAAAGTCTTGCAGAAGAGGAAAAAAAAATGGAGATCGTCCCAGATCAGGAGGACCTGGGCAGGGGGAAGATGATAGCTGGGCAGGGTTTGGAAGAGCGTTTGGCATCTCAGCCAGCTGGGACAGGGAACACATGCCACGATCCCACCACTTGGAGCAGAGGCAGCGGTGGGAGGTCAGGGCGGGTCCTGGTTAGAGAGGGATGTGGGTCTTATTCCAAGGGAAGACACGGCTGAGGGAATGGCAGTAGAGTTCAGCATTAAGAGGATCCCAGAAACAGCTCAGAGTGAGGACTGGGGACAGATTTGGTTCCTTCAGAGAAGCCCCTGGAGAGGGTCCTCTGGGTGGGGATGGTCTTTGTTTTGTTCCCTGCCATATCCCCTGCACCTAGAATGGTGTCAGGCGCGCAGTGGAAGGATGATCTACATCTGCTGGGTGACTTCTGTGGAGGAGAGGGCGTGAGAGCTTGACTGGGGGCCATGAGAGTTGATGGCAGGGAGCAGCTGCAGGAGGCACGGGCCCACATGGGGGATGGAACTCATAAACAGGATGGATGAGCACAGGAGGGGACAGAGGTGCCTGAGGCTAAGAGCCTAAGGGAGGTCGATGCCCGAACAGAGACAGGAAATCCCTGAAGAGGGATTTGGAAGGGAAGATGGTAAGCGTGGTGGTTTTGGTTAGTGAGTGGCTTCATGAACCAATTAGCAGACCCACTGATGGATGGGAGAAGATAATTAGAGATCTTTCCTTAGGGCATCGGTCCAGCTACTCTGAATCTGCTAATTACAAAATATACCCTGTCCTGTAAGTAAAGGTCGAGGCGTTTAACTATGTGCTGACCGCTGGAATTTGGAGATTTTCCTGTGACCACCAGAGGGAGCCCACTATATTCATTAAATTCTATAGAAATTTAACAGGAATTTAAAAGCAAAGGATAATTAATTTAAAAAAAATGACTAGAAAGCACCTAGCAGTGAGACACAAAGTCAGGCACCCACTCTGGTGTTTTTTTCTACCAAAATGGAAGATGCCTCAGAATTTTCTAGAAGATTCCAGAATTAAGTGGTTTCCTGGAAGCTGGGATAAATTATGGGAAGGGTAAAGTAGCCCTCAACAAATGCATTCCTAGAACAGTTGCCCCACCCACCCAATGTGTCTGGAGTGCCATCTGGTTTAGTCGTAGCTGAGAATCCTGAAGCTACGGGAAGAGAGGGACTCAAAGAGTCTTGACCTCAGCTTGGCCAACTCTGTGCCAACTCTTGGGTGACAGGTGCAACTTTTCACTGTGTGGGGTGTCACGTAACTTTGGAGGTAAGGGTTATTAAATTACTAAATGTCCTACAGATCAGGAATTGCTCACAAGGTGGCACTGCCTTTCCTCAGGGTAAGTTCAAGGGGGTCATCCTATCTGGCTTCTCACTGTCCTTCGGATGCCAAAGTGTATTCCACATGGATGGAAGACGTCAATGTTAAAAATGAAGCCACAGAGGGCAAGACAAAAATACAGCAGGTCACTGAAAAAAACTGTGAAGAAGAAGTAGACTTTTTAAGTGTTGAAGTCTGAAACCAAAAGGCAGTGGTTCTCAACCAGGGAAGATTTTGCCCCCAGGGGAGTTTTAGCAATGTTCGGAGATGTTTCTGGTTTGTCTCAGCGTGGGGGGTAGTGGGGAGCCACTGGAGTCAGAGGGGATAGAAGGCCAGGGATGTGGATAACCATCTTGCATCATATAGGACAGCCTCAACACAAAAAATTACCCTTCCCCAAATGTCAGTGGTGTCAGGCTGAAAAACCCTTCTCACTTTAACAAAGTTTAAAGATAAAAAGCTAAGGTGTGCCTGGGTGGCTCAGTGGGTTAAAGCCTCTGCCTTCGGCTCAGGTCATGATCCCAGGGTTCTGGGATCGAGCCCCCGCATAGGGCTCTCTGCTCAGCAGGGAGCCTGCTTCCTCCTCTCTCTTTCTGTCTGCTTCTCTGCCTGCTTATGATCTCCATCTGTCAAATAAATAAAATCTATAAAAAAATTTTTTTAAAGGTAAAAAACTGAAAACAGTTCAACATATACAGTACACATATCGTGAATATTCATGAGGTGTAAAGTGTTCTTGCAAAAGAATAAGGAAAAGTCAAAATGTTTTATGTGGAAGAGTGAGCAAAGAATATGAATGGGGATTCGCCAATGAAAAATACAAATGGTGACGCTTTCCTTCGGGGATACTTATGGGGCACCCAACTCTGTGCCAGGCACTGCTCAGGGAACTTCAAAGATCGTCCATTTAGAATAAATAGTGGAAATTCCCAGTAATATGAGATTCTGTTTTTCAGGAATCAGATTGATAATGTTTACATTGTTTTGATCTTCCTGGTGGGCATTTGTTGCAGATGAAGTCCAAGGGCAGTTGGCTGGAGGATTCTCTCTTGTTTGGGGATTCTGTCTTGTTCTCTTCAGGCCTTCAACTGCTTGGATGAGGCCCACCCACATTATGGAGGACAATCTGCTTTCCTCCAAGTCCACCTATTTGAATGTTAATCTCATCCCAAAAAGTGCTTACAGAAACATCCATAATAATGTTGGACCTCACACCTTCATCTCTTCCTTCTCTTGGGGTCCTCCTCCTCCCCACCTCAGCTCTCTCTCTGCTCAGTCAGTTGTCTTACCTGCTTCCTATGTGTGTTCAAGTCCTCCCTTCACCATCCGTCCACCACTGCCTCCTTTAGACCCACATTGGCTCTCATCCTTTCCAGACCTTTCTCAGAACAGGGCAAAGTGATATTTGGTTTCAAAGCCTTCCATGGTTTTCTGCTGTCTTTAGGTTCAAGTGTGCAAACTGTGTCTGGATATTTCTCCATCTGATTCCTGCCTCCTTCCCTGAACCCATCTCTCACATCATACCACCTTCCTAGCTCAAATCCTATGCCCTAGGGAATGACTTAGTTTCCAAAACCAGAACCTGTGCGTCATTCCTCTGGTGGAAGCAGCTCTCTCCTCCTGGTGGCTCTCCTTGAAGAATCCACCCACGTTCTTTCTTCAGGATCGATTGGCTGAATTGGGCTGGCTGGTTACAGATCCTCCATGGGGGTTGGCTGGGGTGACAGGAACCAAGGACAAACTTGGCCCTTGCGAAGGGAACATGCAGAACTCAGCTCTTTCTGTAAATACAGTGGGTGATTTGTGGTGTGACCCACGAGTCTGTTCAAGGATGGTTTCAGGGAAGGGCTAATAAAATCTATTAAGGAAGCTGCCAAGCCTGACACTGTCCTTCTGTCCAGGAGTGGGGTAGCTTCTCGCCCCCCGTGGGAAAGCCTCTTCGAGGGGTGTTGGCCTCCTTTTTTTTTTTTTTTAAACTTGATACTACTGACTCTCTTTCCATTCTTTCCAGTGTTTTCTTCACTTGGCTTTTTTTCTCTTTGCTCACTGAAGCATCTCTCTGGCCAGGGCTTGGCTCGGTTGAGCCGTGAGTTGCCCCCAGGGTCTGATGATTGGAATTATTTGCATTTGGTTCGCCTGGCCGGGGTCCCTTCCCTGTGAATCAGATCCGCTCCTGCTTCCTTGCCTTGGGGCACTTGCCGCCCCGTGTCGGAAATTCCCTACAAGGAAACACTTAAGAACTATCCTTTCTGGGGCGCCTGGGTGGCTCAGTCTATTAAGCGTCTGCCTTTGGCTCAGGTCGTGATCTCAGGGTCCTGGGATTGAGTCCCTGGGATTGAGTCCCGCCTCAGGTTTCCCGCCCAGCAGGCAGCCTGCTTCTCCCTCTGCCCCTCCCTCTACTTGACTCTTTCTCTTTCTCTCAAATGAATAAAATCCTAAAAAAGAAGAAAAGAATAGAAAGAAATATCCTTCCTGGAAAAGCCTTCCCAATCCTTTGCAGCTAACATCCCCTATACATTCTGTTCTAGCCCCTCCCTTCTTTGCCTAAATTGAGCAGGGTTGGGGAGTTATGTAGACCTGGGCACCCCCAGATGCCTCCCTAGATTGGAAAGCCTTGCCTCTGGGCAGGAGCACTCCCTCCATGTCTTCTCTGCCCTTGGACCGCTGAGCCCCTCTCCCCCCTTGTCGTCCTGGAGCTGGGTTACCCGCAGCTCCCCGCGCGCCCTCACCCTAGGCATGGCTGACCCCAGCTTGCCTTGCCTGGTCATGAGGCTGAGCAAAGTGGGGGTTATGGGCAGGAAAAGCTGCCCTTGCTGACTTGTACAGAGAGGCTTGGCGGTGGCAGAAACACAGAAATGTCCCCTCTCCCCCCGCGTCTGCTAGTTTGGCACTCTCTGTCCCCCTGTGCTGCGTGCACCCACTCACTTCATCGTCCCTAAGTATGTTGACAGCCGCGTGTCACCGGAGCCGAGCCCAGGGACGAGCCCCAGACCCCTGGGAGAGGCGGCCTGTGCGGATCACAGGGAGCAGAGGTTCACACAGAGCAGAGCGGAGGGAGCGCATCTCAGCGGATGGTGATCGAGTTTGCGTTGTCACTAGCAACAGAAGCCAAGCGGGGCAGACTTTGGGAGCACGGGAAAGTTCTGGAAGGAGTACTGAGCTCCCAAGGCGGACAGGATGGGGCGGTTCTGGGAATCTGGGCAGTGGCAGGTCCACAGGGGATGGAGGCCTCTCCGATGTGTGCCATCCAACTGTTTTTACGTGTGTCACTCTGCTTGAGGTTCGGGGTCCCTACTGCGCATGCCTGGACCCTGGGCGGGTTCCTCCGTCCAGGGTCCAGGGGCCTCCGCACAGGGTAGAGAGGCGGGGAAACGCGTCCCTGCAGGCTCCAGGATGACTTTCGGTGTCTGGGAGAGAAGTCCAGCTTAAGATGCGGGTCAATCCAGCTGTGAGAGCCGGCTGTGTGTGGCCACCCGTGGGCCCCGTGAGGCAATTCTTCAAACTGTCCATCTCCGTCTGTAAAAGGGGACAACGTTATATACTTGTGGGTTTGGGTTGAGGATGCTCTGAGGTAAATGCATGGGGAAGTGCTTGGCATACAGTAGGAATCTAATAATGTCTGTGGATTTATCACTAAGGAAAGTGATCTGTGGTCCCCAGGAGGTGGGTGGGAGACGGACACAGGTCCTTATTATGGGTGGTGCGTGACTGAGGGGGCGTGGGCAGCATGACACCATGTGGGGACACTTTCCGTTTGCTGCCTCCCCTGCAGAACAGAGTCTCATGTGTGCTCAGACTCTTGGTTCGTTTGGTTCCGGAATCCCCTAGTGAAGCCTCTGCTCCAAGATGGAGAAAGAAGCATCCATCTCCTGGCTCCTGGGGGAGCCCTTGAACTTGATTATCAGCAGGGAGCATTATAAAGCCCTTTTCTTTAGGGCAACCCTGGAGTTTTTTCCCCTGTGATGCAGCAAAGGCTCTCCTCTCCCCTGACCCCGCTGTTCTTTTTTAGTTTTTCAGCCCTGCCTTTAGAAATGGGCCTGAATGCCAGCCCAGCTGCCTTCCCCACGAGGTCATGGTTTTCATGACCCTGGGCTTGAAGTGGCCTGTTGCCTGGTCTGTTTCTTTAGAAGGAGCTTCGTGCGGCCCCCTCACAGGCTAGCACAGAAGTTCAAAGCCCTACAGGCTGAGGTTCTGTGCAGAACAGGGGCTCACGAGGAAGAAAAGTCCAGCAAACAAAGGCCAATGCATGGCCTAATTTGGATGAGGGCCAGACCTGGTTCCCCCATTAGACACCCACACGCCCACCTCCCCTGTGGTGCTTTCTGCCAAATGCACCTTTAAAAACGTATAGACAAGGCGCTTGGGTGGCTCAGTGGGTTAAGCCGCTGCCTTCGGCTCGGGTCATGATCTCAGGGTCCTGGGATCGAGTTCCGCATCGGGCTCTCTGCTCGGCAGGGAGCCTGCTTCTCTCTCTCTCTCTCTCTCTCTCTCTCTCTGCCTGCCTCTCTGTCTACTTGTGATCTCTCTCTGTCAAATCAATAAATAAAATCTTAAAAAAAACAAAAAACAAAAAACGTATAGACAAGGGGCGCCTGGGTGACTCAGTTAAGCGTCTGCCTTCGGCTCAAGTCATGATCCCAGGGTCCAGGGATCGAGTCCCATGTTGCAGGGGGTAAGGTCCCTTCTCAGTGGGGAGTTTGCTTCTCCTCCCGCCTCTGCCCCCCATTCATGCTCACTCGTTCTCTCTCAAATAAATAAATGAAATTTTTTAAAAAAAATTTGTAGACAAGACCACACATGCCCCTGGGAGGGTGAGGGCGGAAGGTGACTTGAGGCAGGGTGGGGAATGCACCAGAAGGACCGGACAGTGACTGTACCCCTGAGCATCATTGCCTGTCATCCAGGTGTGGTCACAGGCAGACTGTGTTGGCCCCTGGGCTTGCTGAAGGTCAGTGGTGTATGGGAACGGCATACTTATTAGCTGTGACTGTGTCCTCAGAGCGTTCAGAGGGAGTCTGGGCCTGGTCTTAGCACTTCCTCTGTGTATGTATGTACTGTGGGTTGGTGGGAGGCATGCATGGGACACAGAGCTGTTCCCTGAGGAAGGCGAGGAGCAGCTACCCAGGAGTGACTGCCTCTTCCCACTCCTCCCACTAGGACTTGGGCTTAATTTCCAGGAAATTCTTTCCACCCCATGTCTGTTTGCTCCCCAAAACGTACATCCTCTCCTCTTGCCTCCTTCCCTATTGGGATCCAGGAGCCCTGTCAGGAGGGGGTCTGCAAGGGTCATGCTCTGCTAGCAGGCCCCTAGCCCCTTCTCTGCTTATGGGGGCGGGTGTAGAAAAGCAGGGAAGGTGTATGTGTGGAGGGATTGATTGCATGTGGGGGGATTTGGAGGGCATAAACTCAGGAGGGAGGGTTTAGGGGAGGGGTAGTTTATAAGACGGTGAATGCAGGGAGGTTGCTTTGGTAGGAGAAAGTCGAGGTGAGGGAAGGGTGGGGGGTGTGACTCATGATCTCAGGTGTATCTGCTCTGTTCTCATTGGGGGTGGGGCTCTGAGCCCCTCAGGCTGGTGCCAGGTCTCCCCAGAATCTCCCCCAGCCCCCTGGGGCTGACTCACTGGGTCTCCAGATCACCTCTTGATGATGGAGTGGCTCCTTCCCAACCCAGAACCGACTGTATGCTTCCTCGTGAAGGTCCCTACGTCCCCACAGGGCCCCTGTTGTCTCCAGTTTTCTTAGCAGACTGACCTTCTTTTGTTTAAAAAAAAAAATTATTATAAAAGAAGGCTGTGCTTCTTCTGAAAGTTAGCCCCCTCCTCCAAACAACACAGCTCTGAAGTTCAAAGAAAAGTCTCTCTTGTCCCTCAAACCTCCCCACACTCTCCAATCCCATTCCCTGGATGTAAATATTCTACAAATGCACACATTTAAACTCTTGCGGAAATAAAACAATGCGTGGTATTCTGCACTTTTCTTTCTTTCTTTCTTTTTTTGTCTTCCCAATTTAAAGTTACAGTTCTCTGTCAGCCCAACCTGCATGGGCTCTAGGGGCCCCGGGCCAGCTTAGGTGGGACCCCCTTCAAATAAACAGCAGACCATGACTCCAGGCTGGGGGGGGGCAGCCTCCCCACTTTCCCTCTGCCTTCCTGGACCCCTGCCAACATTTCCTTCCACACTGGTGGTTTTCACTCTTTCCAGGGCCAAAGTCTCCCCTGCCTGTCTCCTGCTCCTTCTGCTGCTGGCTGCAAGCTTCCATAGGAGGCGGCAGAAAGGCGGTGAATACACAGGCCACTAATATTCTGTGTCTCTGCAGTGGGTAGTAGCTTTGGTCACTGTACCATCAGCCGATCTGTCCCTCCTCTGATGTCTGCCTCATTCTTTGTTGTCATGTTTCCTCCAAATAGAGCTTACCGTAGGCCAAACCTAAATTTGCAGCTCCGTGAAATTCGCACAGACAGCACACAACTGGGTCCTGGGGAAGGGCCAGCCCACGACCCACCCTGCAGAGACACCTCCACCCTGTCCTGCGCCCCCTGGCCTCTGCAGTTGCCCCCGGCGGTGTGTGTGGGAGGGGTGACTCCTATCCTACTTTCTCACACAGCAGACTGGCTTTGCCTGTTTTTGTCCTTTACTCTAGGTGGAATCACACAGTCTAGATTGTTTGTGTGTTTCGTGGAGCGCGATGAGCTTTGGCCGTTTTGCCCCATGTGGTTGTGGATTGCGCATTTGCTCATTTTACAGCTGTTGGGCGTTTGGACAGTTTCCCAGTTTGGGGGTCTTCTGAGTGGCCCTGCTAGGAGCAACTTTGTGTGCGTGTGTGTGTGTGTTTCTGTGAACATAGATTGCCTGGGCTAGACCAGGGCCTCTGCATTTCCACCCAGGGTTTACCTCCAGTTCACCCATTTCCATTAGGGGGACTAGAACCGCCCCCCTCTCCCCCAAAGGCTATCTGAGATCTTTGAGTGAGATTCGTGGGCTACAGATTAATCTGGGGAGAGATGACATCTTTACCATATTGAGGGCTCCAGGATATGAACATCGTGGATCGCTGCCATGTATGGGGGTTTTTGATGTGATTTGATAATATTTTATAGTTTGGAACGGGGAGTTCTTACACATTGTTTGTTAGATTTATTCCTAGCAATTTACTGGTTCTGCTGTTTAATCAACAAGTCAATCAATTAATTCTTAATTTTTATATTTAAATTCAGTTAATGTACAGTGTATTATTAGTTTCAGAGGTAGAGGTCAGTGATTCGTGAGGGCTATAACACCCAGTGCTCGTTACATCAGGTGCCCTCCTTAGTGCCTGTCACCTGGTTACCCCATCCCCCGCACCCATCTCCCCTCCATCAGCCCTCAGTTTGTTTCCTATAATTAAGAGTCTCTTAAGGTTTGTCTCCCTCTCTGATTTTGTCTGCTGCTGCTATTTTAAATGATAATAGTTTTGAAAAATTGTTTTCCGTTTATTGCCGAGAATTCTTCACGTGGCTCCTATTTCCAGTGTCCTTGGCACCTTTGCGCAAGGCTTAATAGGTTAACAACAGTCTTTAGATTTTCTGCATAGTTTTATCATCTTTTAAAAATTTTTTTTGAAGGGTTGCCTGGGTGGCTCAGTGGGTTAAAGCCTCTGCCTTCAGCTCAGGTCATGATCTCAGGGTTCTGGGATCGAGCCCTACATCGGGCTCTCTGCTCCACAGGGAGCCTGCTTCCTTCTCTCTCTCTGCCTGACTCTCTGCCTACGTGTGATCTCTGTCGAGTAAATAAATAAAATTTTTAATAAAAAAAATTTTTTTTTGAAGATTTTATTTATTTATCTGACAGAGAGAGAGAGTGAGCGCACAAGCAGGGGGAGCAGCAGGCACAGGGAGAGGGAGAAGCAGACTCCCCGCTGAGCAGGGAGCCCGATTTGGGGCTGGATCCCAGGACCCTGAGATCATGACCTGAGCTGAAGGCAGACACTTTACCGACTGAGCCACCCCAGCTCTGGTAGTTTCTGTCATCTTGTCTACAGTTTTATTTGTTTTCCTATTCTTTGCCTTTTATCTCCTTTATTGGACTCGCAGCTTTGGCTCAGACCTACCACCCTCGTGCTGAACAGAAGGATTCCCGGTTCTGGGGCAGACATCCTGGTTTCACAACCAAGATTGGAAAGCGCTAAGTACAACCATTGCTTTAGGGTTTTTGCAGATATTAATCAGGTTAAAGAAGTCTTCTCTTCTTACTTTGCAGAGAGGTTTGTTTTTCTTTTTATGTTAGTATTGGGTGTTAAGACTTGTCCAGTGACATTTCTGCATATTATGAACGGATCATATGATAGCTCGCCTTTTTTTTTTCTGTCAAAACAGTGAATTACATTGATTGATTTTAGTTGTTTTTTTTTTTTTAAAGATCTTATTTATTTAATTGACAGAGGGAGACACAGCGAGAGAGGGAACACAAGCAGGCGGAGTGGGAGAGGGAGAATAAACTCCCCGCTAGGTCTTCATAATAGCTTTATTAAGTCAGACCTCACAGGGGCACAGGGCTAGCTCAGTCAGAAAGGCATGCCACTCTTGGTCTCAGGATTGTGAGTTCGAGCACCACATTGGGTGTAGAGATAAATATAAATTTAAAAGAATTTTAAAATAATTTAAAGTAATTTAAAAAATAATTTAAATAATTTTAAATTATTTTTAATTGATCTTAAAATTATAATAATAACTGTAAACTACGTTTCGGACTGAGCTAGAATTATGCTACTATTAG
>NW_019154148.1:7389927-7408264 GCF_002288905.1 Enhydra lutris kenyoni | reverse complement strand
GCGCCTGGGTGGCTCAGTGGGTTAAGCCTCTGCCTCTGGCTCAGGTCATGATCTCAGGATCCTGGAAACGAGCCCCGTGTCGGGCTCTCTGCTCAGCAGGAAGCCTGCTTCCCCTCTCGCTCTGCCTACTTGTGATTTCTCTGTCAAATAAATAAATAAAATCTTAAAAGAAAAAAAAGAAAAGAAAAAAAGAAAAAAGATGGAGGGCGCCTGGGTGGCTCAGTGGTTAAACAACTGCCTTCAGCTCAGGTCATGATCCTGGAGTCCTAGGATCAAGTCCCACATCGGGCTCCCTGCTCAGCGGGGAGTCTGCTTCTCTCTCTGACACCTCTTCCCTCTATTGCTCCCTCTCTCTCGTTCTTTCTCTCCCTCTCTCTCAAAGAAATAAAATCTTTTTTTAAAAAAAAGATGGAGGGGCGCCTGGGTGGCTCAGTGGGTTAAGCCGCTGCCTTCGGCTCAGGTCATGATCCCAGGGTCCTGGGATCGAGTCCCACATCGGGCTCTCTGCTCTGCAGGGAGCCTGCTTCCCTTCCTCTCTCTCTGCCTGCCTCTCTGCCTACTTGTGATCTCTGTCTGTCAAATAAATAAATAAAATTAAAAAAAAAAAAAAAAGATGGAACTCACATACCATATAATTCATCTATTTAAAACGTGCAATTCAGAGATCTCTGAGTCTGTGCAGAGAGGTTCAGCCATCCCCACAGTTGTGTTTAGACCATTTCCATCACCCCACACATTTCCCCCTAGCTCCTGTCACTCCCAGCCGCTGGAAACCGCTCATCAATTTTTTGTTCCTCTTTTCCTCTTTCTGGGCCTTTCCTGTAAATGGCATTGTAACGATGTGGCCTTTTGTGTCTGGCCTGCTGTACTTAGCATAATGTTTTCCAGGCTTGTCTTCATGTGGAATGCACGACATGTCGTTCCTGTTTAAGGCTGAATAATACTCCATGGCGTGGATATACCACATACAGTGTATCCCTTTATCCCCTAATGGACCTCCGGGTTTCTGCTCTTTGGCTGTTAGTGGGTGCAGCCGCCATGAACGTTCGAGAACAAGCTTTTGTGTGAGCATGTGTTTTCATTTCTCTGGGCTGTATACTCAGGCGTGGAATTGCTGACTCACAGGCTTCATTATTTTTTATTGCGAAACCATAATATGGATGTACCAAAGCATATTTAATGACCGTGTTAGGGACGGTCCTTTCCCATGTTTGCATTCTTGCTGTTGAACTATGCTCCAGGCCCTGCTACTCAAAACACGGCTTGCCTCTGGGTGCCAGCCTGGGAAATGTTTGCCACGGGCCCGTAATAAGGTTAGGATAGAATCTGAGAGTATTTGGCAACTTTTAGAGCACTTGGAGCCGTCATTTTATGTTTGTTGAATCTAATAATAAAACACGTGGGTGAGGACTTTTATGTTTTTGGTTTTAAAATTTTTATTTTCTGCTGCATCATCTTTTTCAGATTTACCCCCAACCGCCCCCGCCCCACTTCCCCAAGCTGGAAGTCAGGATGCAAAACACAGCCACCCCTCCCCCATAGGTCAGGTGGTACACCTCCTTGCTCCCGTGTTTCTGGAGGAATCATTCTGAGAAGCGCAGCTGCTAGACCAAGGCCAGAGGCTGAGAAGTGAAGCAGCCATTTGAGTCACGTTGACGGGAAGGGATGGGGAGCTCCCATTTCAGGTCCTCCGCAGTGATGATGGCGATAATTGGTCATTCAGACGTGTGGATACACAAAATGCACAGCAGACCCTAGAACAAAAAGGGTTTGGACTGCTCAGGGCCACTGATCTGCAGCACAGACAGTGTATTTCCTCTTCCTCATGATTCTCTTCATCACGTTTCCTTTTCTGTCACTTTATTGTAAGAATACAGTAGGCAGGGGCACCTGGGCGGCTCGGTGAAGTTTTAATTTCAGCTCTGATCATGATCTTGGTGTCGTGGGATCGAGCCCCGCTGTCGGACTCCACGCTCAGCGGGAAGTCTGCTTGGGATTCTCTCTCTTCCTCTCCCTCTGTCCCTCCCCCCATCCAGATTAAGATGATATATAATACATTTAATGTACAAAATATGTGTTCATTGACTTTGTTATCGGTAAGGCTTCTGGGCGACAGCAGGCTATTAGTCATTAAACTTTTTGGCTGTCAGAAGTTACACGCAGGTTTTTGAGTGAATGAGGGTAGGGAGGGCGGTTGATGCCCCTAACACCCGTGCTGTTCAGGGCTCAACTGTGTACACGTATTTCAGCCTCAGACGGTGTTCAGCCTCAAAAAGGAAGGACATTCTGGCACTTGCTACCAACAAGGATGAACCTGGGGGACACCATGGGGAGTAAAGTAAGCCCGTCACAGTGGGATAAAGACTGTGATTCCATGTATAGGATGCACTTTGAGGAGTCAAATTCACAGAGCCGGAAAGGGGAATGGTGGCTGCCAGGGGCTGGGAGGGGGAGAACAGGCAGGTGTTCGATGGGGACAGGGCTTCAGTCTGGGTGAGGAAGGAGCGTGGGGGGTGGGGGGCGTGGGGGGGGGATGATGGTTACACAGTGGTGTGGATGGCCTTCATGCCACTGAACGACGTACTTTAAAAATGGTTAAGAGGGAAAAAAGAGGGGCACCTGGGTGGCTCAGTGGGTTAAAGCCTCTTCCTTCACCTCGGGTCACGATGTCAGGATCCTGGGATCAAGCTGTGCATCTGGCTCTCTGCTCAGCAGGGAGCCTGCTCCCCCCCCCCAGCCCCGCCTGCCTCTCTGCCTGCTTGTGATCTCTCTCTCTGTCAAATAAATAAATAAAATCTTTAAAAAAAAAAAAAGAGAGGGAAAAAAATAGATGAACTCTCTGCCTAGTGAGCACACAGTGAGGCTGTGGAGGGAGAGGGAGTTCTGGTCCCTTCCCCTGAGAGCACTAATCCCATCGTGCAGTTAACCTCACATAAACCTAATTGCCTCCCAAAGGCCCCACCTCTAAATATCATCCCATTGGGGTTAGGGCTCGAACACCTGTATTTGGGGTGAGGGGTGGGACACAAACATTAAATCCATAGCACCCATTCACTTGCCTGTGGCCTTGGACAAATCCCTTCAGTGCCTCGAGACTGAGTTTCACCATCTGTAAAATGGGAGCAGTCACAGTGCACCCCCCCACCCCCATGTATATGACTCAGTTGAAGTGACAAGTGCAGATACCTTTGTCAGCTGCAACTCCGGGAGCTTCGGTTTGTCCGGGGTCCACAGGAGTCTGTCTCTGACACGCTGGCGGCCCTTTGGGCCAAGTGCATGTGGCATTCGGTGGAAGGACACTCCTGCTGTTCCATGTCCTCAAGGCTGCTCCTGAAAAGGCCTCTTCCACGCTCCTGGTTTGTTTGTTTTTTTTTTTTTTTTTAGATGAAGGGAGCCACAGGGTTAAGCCATCCTCAGGGGCCTGGGCCAAGACCCTGCTACGGAGGTTTCTCTTGAAAACCTGATTATTTTAAAAGGGATAATACTAAATCATGACCAGGTAAACAGACTCTGGAAAAAATGTGCCTGGTGTAAATCCTCGCGTCAGAGTTCTGTCAGCTTTGGATTCTGCACAGGGGTGACCTGGGGGCTCAGCTGGGACGGGATCTGAGGAGGGGGGCATGTCTCTGAGCAAACCCCGCCCATGTCAGCAAGTGCCGGCCCCCAGTTGGCCTGCGCGCTCATGCTCACGGGGGTGTGCAGAGTGTGGCCGCACCCTCCCACTGGGTGCATCCCCTGTTCTGGGGGTCAGTCTGTGTCGTGTCCCCCTCCGAGGGCTTTGGCAGTCCCCGGCACTGCTGGTGCTAGAGCTCAGTCCCTGGAGGGCTGAGAAGGGCACAGGGCATCTTTGGATTTTCATCGGCTTAGAGGGGGCATGCGGGATGCTGGGACCCGCCTGGGTCAGCTTCAAAGGCTGAGGATCAGCTAGCGCGGAACATCCTGGCAATATGCAGGGCAGTGGGGGTCCTCCCTCACGTTGCCTCTGGAGCTTGCCATGGTTTGGTTTGGTTACTTGGTTTTGCCAACAGCCCCAGAATAGGTAGGAAACACCACAGTAGGGAGCTCTGAATCCAGGGTAGCCTAAAAGCCAGTGTATCAATTAGGCCTGCATTCCGCTATGGATAACAGAAACCCTCACTGAAACTCCCAGGGATTTACTTGCCTTGCTTGATGGTTCCCGAGGTAGGCAGCCCAGAGCTGGTGTGGCTGCTCCAGGACGTTTCCCGAACCTGGCTCCTTTTATCTTTTCATCCCTCCATCTCTTGCAGCAGGACTTTATCTCCACTGAGAGATCAGGGAGAATGGGGTTGGAATGAGGGTTGGGTCAGTCCCTGGTAGGAGATACAAAGAGTGTTAAACTTAAAATCAAGACAAAGGAGTCCATGTCCTTCCCTGGGTCACCTTGAGGCAAATGACCTCCATCTTCTGGACTTTTCCCCTGTCTGATCTGTCAAATGGTCAGATTGCACTGTGTTATCTCAGAATCCCCTTCCTTCTAGTTCCAGGCTCCACATTGATTGCTGGGTTACAAACTACCCTCCCAAGTTTTGTCACTTAAAATGTTTACTTTGCTTTTGAATCTACAATACAGGGAGGGCTTGGTGGGGAAGGGTGGTCTCGTCTCCAGTCCGTGCTGTCTGGGAGGCTGGGATCATGTGAAGGCTCATACCGTTCCTGGCAGGGGACGGAGGGGTTCCCTTGGACCTCAGCTGGGGCTTCGTCTGGATTTCTGTGTGGCTGTTCGACTTCCCCAAAAGGTAGTCACTGCGTTCTAAGGGCGAGTTCATCAACAGGCTTTCAGGGACCATTTCTTTTGTACCTAGCACTGTGCTGGGCATAATGAGATAAAAATCAGGCCTGAGGTTTGACCCCATCCATTGGGATTTTGAAGTTCCACTGGGGAGGCAGACAACCGGGAGTGCTCCCACCTAGCGGAGTCAGCCGCGTCTGATTTCAGCCCATGTTGGCGTCTACACTGGCTCAGCAGAGAGGCAGCGATGGCCACTGTCTTGGTCAGTGACAGAAACTGATATTCACGCCATATATAGTCCACTCTCACACTAATTCTGAGCTTGGCTGTGCAGATTGCTTTGGGTAATTGGACATTAGCGAGTGTGGTCCATGTAAAGTAGGACAGACCACCGGTATGCTGGGGCTCCATGCCATTGGAACTCCCTCCATAGAACCCGGCGACCCAGCTAGGAAGAAGCTCAGTGTTAGACTATGGAGGCATAGGAGGCCACCTGGAGAGAGACCGTTACAGACATCCCAGCCACTTAGACAAGCTCTCCCCCAATCGCAGCCACGTGACTGACGTCACCTGTCGTCATGTGGAACCAGTTAAGTCCAGTCAATCTACAGAATCATGAGAAGCAACTCATTGATGTTTTAGGACGTTAAGTTTTGGGTCAGATCGTCATGTGGCCAGAGATGACTGATATGCCCTCTCTAAGCAGTGGCAAGACGGGCCACCACAGACTCCAAGCTCAGGTGCACTGAGAGCACCTCTTTGGCATTCATTTTCACAAGGGGGATAGGAGCAGCCCTCATTTAACAAACGCAAGCCACTTGTTGATCTTGGAACCAATCGCTGTGTCCCATGATGGGGGTGGGGAATGTGTGTGCCCATTCTTTTTTTTTTTATTTATTTTTATTTTTTAATTTATTTTTATTTTTTATTATTTATTTGTCAGAGAGAGAGAGAGAGAGAGTGAGCACAGGCAGATAGAGTGGCAGGCAGAGGCAGAGGGAGAAGCAGGCTCCCTGCTGAGCAAGGAGCCCAATGTGGGACTCGATCCCAGGACTCTGGGATCATGACCTGAGCCGAAGGCAGCCGCTTAACCAACTGAGCCACCCAGGCGTCCCTGTGTGCCCATTCTTATAGCTGGAGCAGGGCGTGGGGTTTGGTCCCACCCAACCCATGAACTGGGGTGGGGTAAGGAAGGGGAAGAAATGACGCTATTATCACCAGAAAGGTGGAGTGGGGGGCAGTGAGGGGAGGAGTGGAGACTTAACTGTCAGACTCAACAGATAATTCTCTGCAGGGGGTAGGCTAAATCAGTGAGGGGTGAGTGAGTAATTGGGTGTGGGCTGAACTGAGAAAGAATTTGTTAAAGGACTAATATATTTAAGCCAGGACTTGTTATAACAAAGGGACGAGGGTCTTAGGAAGCAAGTGAGCTGAGGGGTACAACAAGAGATAGAAGCAGGCCCAGAGTTGGGAGTTAGTGCACTCAGGGTGAGCGACAGCTGGACATGGGTGCCACATTGCACTCAAAGAGAGCCTGATGTCTTTTTTTTCCCTAAAGATTTTATTTATTTATTTGAGAGACAGAGATCACAAGTAGGCAGAGAGGCAGGCAGAGAGATAGGAGGAAGCAGTGTCCCTACTGAGCAGAGAGCATGATGCGGGGCTCCATCCCAGGACTCTGGGATCATGACCTGAGCCGAAGGCAGAGGCTTAACCCACTGAGCCACCCAAGTGCCCCCAGAAACAGTTCATTTTGTCACCTGCCATTTCAGACCGTTTATCCAAGGGAGGAGAGGCTGCATTTGTCTGGGCTGAGCCACCGTCAGCCGTCCCAGGTTTGTAGCAAAGAGGCATGGGGATCCCTCAGTATCCATACCACCCTTGGTTGGGGGGCACCAAGTCGGGGTTCTGAGTGGCAGCTTGGAGCCGGGTCTCAGGGGAGACCTCAGAAGCTGCCCTAAGCCAGACACACAGTTGTCCCAGTGCTCGGTCGAGGCAGGCACCCCCATCCCACCCCAGTTGGTCACAGTCATGAGGACAGTGTGTACCCAGGGATATGCCTGGAGCAAGCTTGTGACCCAGCAGCCATCCAGGCCAGCTGCCTCCTGGAAATAGACCCCAAGTAGGAGCCATTCCCACAGGGCTGAGGTGTGCCCGGGGGGGCCTGTCGCTGTTGGCAGATGCCCAGGAATGGGAGGAGGGGGTTGGCCTCGAATCTCTGGACAGAGAGATGGAGAAGTGGGAAAAGCTGTCGGGGAGGCTGTGAGGGATTGGTGTTTGTGAAAATGTGTAAGTAGCTTTCCGGCTCAGGCGTCCCCCTCGAGGATGCTGCTCTGGTCCTTCACCCCTCTGGCCTTTGCCCTGCGCCCTCCCATGCACCCCCTTCCTGCACAGCTCGCCTGCCAGCCCCCCATCCCCAGACCCTACCTCTCCATACCCCTTTGGGGTGCCCCTCTGGGGGGACTGTCACCCCACCTTTTCCAGTTCCGCTTTTTGACCCCTCCAGTACCAGATGCCCTCCCGGGGTGGGTGCTTAGCTTCCAGGCCTCATCCCCCCTCTCCCCTGCCAGGCTCTGAGTGGCCTAGCAGTCTCTGTCAGCGGACACAGCAAACGAGGCCCTCTTGCTCCATGGCAGCAGCTGGGGCATGAGTAAAGACAGAAACAGTTTCACACAGTGTCTGGTCTAATCAGTTGGAGGCCGAGGAGCAGCGGGATGGAATCATTCCTGAACCCCCCGTACTGCCATTTGTCAATCCCTATATCTGGGCAGCAGAGCCGTGTGGCTGAGGGAATAACAGCTCTGAGTCTGAACCCCCATGTCAGGGTTCCAGCCCTTTGAGGTCAGCCTGCCCCCCACCATATCACCGGCCCCTGAGCTCAGGCGTGGCAGGACCCCATGGTACACTCACCATGTGAGGCTGGCCCCTCACTGCCCCCCAGCTTCACACCTCTACCCGCACTCCTGGGCATCCTCCCGGCCCTGCATTCCTGTGTCAGCTTCATTCGGAAGGTGGGCTCTTCCCCTGGGGGCTGGGGGTGGTGACAGCTCCAGGCCCCATCCTAACAACCCGCAGTCCCAGAAGCATCCTACAGGGGCTTTCCTTTCAAGGTCCACCCACACTCACCTCCTCCAGGAAGCCACCTCTGATTACTCCAGCCCTTTCTTCATTATTCCACCCCCAGAACCCCCTGGACCCTCGGTTTCTCTGGGCCCGCTCAGGCTGTGTCTGTCTCTTACCTCAGGCTGTGACCATTGTCCGCTTTTGACATGTTTGGGCTTTGGCCCCACGTGTCCTGTGGGGTCTTCTTCTCTATCCGTGAAGCTTTTCCTGTGAGTTCTGGGCCCATTGGCTTTTTCCCTTTTGTGCTGATTTTATTAGGCAAAGCCTCAGGGTCCTGGGGTTTGCACCACTGTTGTAGCTTGTCCTCTTTTGGCCGTGTGAGCTTGGGCAAGTCGTTCAACCTCTTAGTGCCCGCATCTCTTCGTCTTTGCAAGGGGGATGGGAGCACTGGCCTTAAAGAATAATGTGGATCAAAGAGAAGCACTTATAGAAGCCAAGTGTGGGGGGTCACGAACAGCTGGGGAATGAGAGAGTAAATCAGCCAGTGAGTGACTCAGTCAGAGTCAATCAGTCCTACATGGCAGGTAGGACTCGAGACTGGGAACTCTACGGAAAAAGCAAATCCTATTTTGTGGTGTTGGGGCAGCCTCAGCCTAAACAGTACAGCAAGAACCAGCCATGGGTTGCCTGCCTTAGGGGAGCCGTTCTAGAAGCTGGGTCAGAGCTGTGGGAGAATCAGTAGGGCGTGGTCAGTGGGCTCCTCCGGCAGGGAAGAGAAGGCCGGCAACAGCCAGGAGCTGGTTAGGTCAGGGTCTGGCCATGAGCAGGATATCTGCCTGTGCTGGGCAGCTCTGCATCTGTCCCCCATCCTTTGGTGACAGCATCCCTTTCCCTGTTCCAGGGCTATGGCTAAGGTTGGGCTGACCCCACTATCTAGTGATAAGCACAAGACCCAGTCTACCCCCAGAGAGGAGATTCCAGGCTTTTCTTGGGACTGTTAAAAAAATATATATATATATGTGTATATATATATATATATATATATATATATATATATATATATTTTTTACTTATTTATTTGAGAGAGAGAGTATGTGCAAGAGAGCACAAGTGTGGAGGAGGAGCAGAGAGAGAGAGGGAGAAGCAGGCTCCCTGCCAAGCAGGGAGCTAGCCACCGGGCTCCATCCGAGGACCCTGAGATAGTGACCTGAGTCGAAGGCAGACGCTTAACCGACTGAGCCACCCAGGCGCCTCTTCTTGGGACTTTTGAAATAGAGAGGGTCTCTTTCCACAGAGCTAACAAAGCTGGTATAAGGTAACCCAAGAGCAGATGGGAGCCATAGTGTGGTTTAGCCCTCCTCCCTTCTGCTGCAAATGAATCCAACACAGAGAAACCAGAGCTGAGAGCTGGCGAAGTAGAGTCCTGATGGTGATGGTGATGTCACGGGAGCACCTGGATCCAGCCGTACTTGAATCTGCCTGGATTTGTTGGTCAAGGGAGGCAGTGCTTCCTCTTTGCCTTTTAAGTTAACCAACCTAGTTCCGACCTTGGGAGATTAAAAATCCCGGCTGATAGAGGTCCCTGCGAAAAGCAGTTGCTCCCCAGAGATCCTAACCACATGGCACAGACCCAGTTCCTAACAATGCTCATTCCCATGAGTGTTTGCATTTTTTAAGTCCTTCGTGGAGGTCGCCCAAATAAGCTGCCCTCGCCAGGACCACGGGGTTCTCAGGATGGCGCTAAGACCGTGAGCGAAAGCCTCGCTTGCCGTTCCTGTACCAGAACTTACCCTACCCTCCAGAACAGCCCTATGTTGTGTTTGTGGCCCCGTCCCGGGAATGTCAGGATCCGGAACGTGTGTTGACCACATTGAGAAGAGCTTCCTCCCCGTTGTTCGTTGTTCAAGATCTCATTTCATTTTTTTCTCTGGGTACGTGGGTTCGGATTTCACACGCACGGCCGGTTTGGTAATGGAAGTCATCACACGTGCCGATAAAACATGGCAGCGAATGAAAGAAAATGATACAGCGCTCCCGCCCGAGAGCTTCCACGGGCCCAGAGGATGAACATTTCTGTCTGTGGTTAAGCAGGAACAGAGCCTTGGAGCTGCTCTTGCCCAGCCCCTTCCAGGGACACATCTTGAGCTCTGAGCCACATGCATCGCTTGGAATGAGTCCACATTATGCAGTTTTTTTCAAGTTCACGTCTGCGCCCGGATTGGAGGTTGTGCTGGGGATAGAGACTAGAGGGCAGCAGGGGCGGGGGGGGGGGGGGTTGTGCCTCTCCTTATGGGAACTGTCTTTGTGCCAGAGCTATTCTGTGACACCCATGCTTGGTGGCCGAGGGTTTAAGACGGACCTTCCTTCCCAGGCAGTGCCGGGGGGGGGGGGCACGGGCAATGGGGGGGTGGGGGGGGGTGAGGGGCGGTGTGGTGCCCTCCCACACCACCCCCTTGCCCTCACATATAAGCTCATCGCCCACCCTTGGGTGTATTCTCTCACAAAGGGCTTGTGATGAAGCTCGTGGGCTGAGGGTGTCTGCTGGTGGTGCTGATGTCCCTCGCTGGACAGCTTGGGTTAGGGTCTGTGCTGTGTTCAGACCATCTCCAGCTGTGTGGTGAAGGTGGTGGGCGAGGTCTTTCCTGGTCCCGAGGGATGCACTACTGAGACCAGACTGTTGTCCCTGTTAAAAAATAGGTTCTGCCTGGAATTCATGTGGGCTGAATCCATGGGGCTTAGTTTGAGAGGGGAAAAAGCCTATTCCATGGTTCCATGTCTTCTGGAGGCCGTCACTTGGCCTGGTTCGTGTTTCTCGTCCTCCTCCTGCCCCTAAATTACAGAAAGCAAAACATCCAGGTCATGTTTCCCAGTTGCATTTCATAAACCGAAAACACATTGCAAGTCTCGAAGGGCCAAAAGACACCTTCATCTAGTTAACTTTGAATGTTTTTAATGTTTACACAACACAAAGTCGGGTCATGCTCTCCCTTTTCAGGCAGACTAGGAGAATTGTGACTTTGCTCAGACTTCCCATCTTGGAAAAAAAGTCTTTTATTGTGGTAAAGTCTATTTTCTGTTGTAACCAATTTTGATTCAGTGGCATCAATTATACTTAACAACGTTGTGCAACTGTTTCCAGGGTCTACTCCCAAAACTTTTTCCGTACCCGAAATAGAAACTTCGTATAACCCTTTCTTCTGCCCGCCAGCCCCTGGCAACCTCTAGTCTACTTTGGGTCTCTACGAATTTGCCTGGTATAGGTACTTTGTATCAATAGAATCTTACGATATGTGGCCTTTTGTGTCTAGTTTCTTTCACTTAGCACATTTGAGTATGACTCCTTTTTCATGGATGAATAATATTCCATTGAAGGTACAACACACACTTTGTTCATCCATTCCATTGACAGACATCTGAACTTCCACATTCTTAGATCTGAATAGTTTGGGGGAGTAAATTGAATCTTTCGAGTCATTTCATAGTACTGCCTGGCAGTTGGATAGCGTGAAGTGGGGCTAACATTTATTGACTGTCTTCCATAAACGGGGTTCTGTGCTAGCCCCATGCACACGGTATCGTCTTACTTAGTCCTAGTGAACATGGTATGTGGTAGGTAATGTTATCCCCTTTTGCAGATGGAAACACTGAATCTCAGAGAGCATAAGGGACTTGCTTAAGGTCACATAGCTGCATATGGGGCTGAAACTGAGCTTTGAATTCTGGTCCACTTAATTTGCAAATGCACGTGTTCCTGTCTGTCTGTTCGCCCTCATTAATCTTGGAGACAAACTAGTTCATGCTGCTTTGTCACATTTAGAGATGGGTCTGTCACAGGTGCATTCTTCCCAAGTACATCAATAGAACTTTGAGCTAGGGTCCAAAATGACCCAGGTCCCAGGTTTTGTCCTTTGTCCTTAGTGTACCAGATATCAACTCTTCAATGACGAGGGAGAGTATGGAGGAGTCAAGAGGACTGCCTGCTCTGAGGGAGGTTTTGGGGAGTTTAGAAGAGGCCTTTGAGTAATGAGAGGTCTGTCTGCTTTGCATTTGGGGAACCAGGGACCAGCTACCTCCACTGAGCCTTCTGCTCTGGCAGCAAAGGTGGGGACTGCCCATCCTTGTTGGTCACACATTCATTCCCTCCCTGTTCCTCTCTCACTTCCTTCTGACCATCCATATGTCCATCTGACATCCATCCAACTGTCTGTGAATCCATGTCTGCATCCATCCACCCATCCATATGTCCATCCATCCATACATCCATTCATACATCCACTCATCCATCTATCCAGCCAGCCAGCCAGCCAGCTAGCCACCCACCCATTTTTCCTTCCTTCCTTCCATCCATCCATCATCCATCCATCCATCTATCTATCCATAGATAGATCCATTCACCCATCTGTCCATCCATCCCTCTATCCATCCATCCATCCATCCACCCATCCATCTATCCATCTATCCATCCATCCGTCCACCCACCTGCCCACTTATCCATCCATCCATCTATCTATCCATCCATCTACCCACCCACCACTTATCCTTCCTTCCATCCATCTGTCTGTCCACCCATCCATTCACCCATCTTTCCATCCATCCCTCTATCTGTCCATCCATCCACCCACCCACCCACTTAACCATTCAACCATCCACCCACCCACCCACTTATCCATCCATCTAGCCATCCATCCACCCATCTGTCCATCCATTCCTCCCTCTCTTCCTCCCTCCGTCCATCTACCCATCCATCTAGACAATACTTGTTGTAGGCCTGGTGGATGCAGCATCCTATGGCAGGCTCTGGGATAGAGTGGTGGGCAGCACCAATGACTAGTGAGATAAATAGCCTTTGGTCTATTGAATGGATCCAACCAATATAATGTGTTAAAAGTCAGGAAGCTTTATTTCAAAATCCCGATTCCTGGCTTCTCATGGAAAATCTGGAAGACCAGGCAGCACAGAGTGCAGCTTGCCACAGGGCAGTGAGGCCAGAACCATGTTGCCCTGGGCAGGGCATTTGCCACTAGCTCACTGCATTCTGGCACCTGGGTCACATTGTGCACCTGCTCCCCCCCCCCCCCCCCCCCCCCCCCCCGCAGCCTTAGAGTCTGTGCCCCCACCTAGAGCTGTGTTGTCTACCCCCAGCATGAGGCCTGGGCTTTGTTCTGACCCATTCTGCCCCTCAACTCCCAGTCTCCTCATGTGCATAATGACTGTGGGGGATGGGGGAGCTAGGCGAGGATGAATGATAAAGGAACTGAAAAAGGTGTGCGGTCTGCAGACTGCAGTGTGCTGTCCCAGAGTGGGGGCTGCTGTTGTCGAAAGCCTGAATCGGGAGAGATTGAGTTGGGGCCTTGTCAGTAGCGTGGGTGTTGCATTTAACACACTCTCCTTTTAGTTGAGGTGAACTGCTCAGTGGTGTCCTTCCTTCCTGCTGCTCAGTGGTGGCCAAGTGGGGCTCTTCGATTTCCCAGCACCTGTGTATAGATGGGCCTCGGGGACCATTCCGACCCTTCCCACTGTGTCTTTGATGCTGGGTTGTTGGCACTGTGCACCCCTCTCCCACCCATCAGGGATACAGAATTGCTTTTACCTCTTCATCTATCCATCCAGCCAATCTCTATTTGCCAGGGGCCATTCTAGATGCTGGGGGTATGATAGTGGACGAAGGCATACATGGCAGCTATGTCTAGCCACACCTGGCTGGACACCTCAGCTGCTTCCTGGCTGTGGGGATGGATGGACAGTTGGGGTGGGGTGAGGTTCCTGAGGTTCTCCACCCACTAGAGTCCCGGTCCCACCTGGGTCCTGGCCCAGGGTCCAGCCACAGCCCATCACGGCCTCCTTCAGTCCTGAGCTTTGACGAGTGTGCATGCCCACCGGAGCCCTGCCCAGAGGTGCCGTTGTCCATCCGTTGTCCATGATAACAGACACTCTCCAGGCACACAGCCTGGGACAGCTCAGCTTTGTATTCTCGAAGGAGTCGGGATGCTGCCAGAGGCACGTGACTCCTAAGCTGAGGCTAAGTAGGATTTGGGAAGACCAATGAAAGTCTTCCTCAGGCAGAGAAGACAGCATGTGGACAGCGAGAGAACATGTGAGCATTCCAGGAACTGACGGTTGGCTCAGGATGGTTAGAAAGCAGGGTTTGTGAGTGTGGTGGTAGTGGTGGTGGTGGTGGTGGGGCGGTCCGGGGGTTGATGGGAGAAGGGCAGGAAGCCCAAGTACAAGCCTGGAAAGAGGGGCTGTGGGCATTTAGGTCATTTCGTCCCAGTCCAGTATGGTGGACTTGACCAGTATGACCCCTTGAGCTGATCCTAGCCCCACAGGGGGGCTCTGTCTCTCGCCCCCCCACACCGCAAGTGCCACTGTACCAGGAGAAAAACTCTAAAACACTATTTTTCATTATTGATTTTCCAATCATTTGACCAATAGTCTACATTTAAATAAACTTTTAAAAATGGAAAAAAAAAAAAAGATGCTGGGGGTATGATAGTGGACTAAGGCAGATGGGTCAGGAGTCTGAACTTCTCCTAAGAGGCAGGAAGTTAATGGGGAGGTTTCTGCCCTGGGTGTGCACTGAGCATGGGGGCATTTGAGTTGGGTGAGGATGGATTCGAGGTGCCTGATCCTCAGACAGGGGCTGGGGTTTCGTTAGCTGTGGATGGGAGGGCGGGGAGGGCGTGGGAGGTCTGTGAGGTTGCTGGGGGGCCCGTGATGAGTGGGGATCGACCAGGGGGAGACATCATGGGGGAGGTGCCCAGGAAGCAGCTGGGAATTTGCTTCAGAGGCTCAGGATGGATGGTGACTGAAGCCAGGGAGGCCAGCCATGGGATGGAGGCCCTGGGTGAGCCGGTCACCAGGGGTGGGTGACAGCAAGCGCTCAAACTGGATTTGGACATAAAACTTGGTGCGTGGTGTTTGTGGGGAGCTGAGGAATGGGTGGGAGGCGGGGAGGAAAGGAAGAGGTGAGGTGGAGTGGGCAGCACCTGGAAGGCGCATGGGGTGCTGGGAGGTGCTCAAGAGAGAGGGGCAGTGATTGCTGGTGACAGCTGAGCGGTGGTGTCAGGCCAGAGGGCTGAAAAGTAGTATGGTGTGGGGGGTCCTGAAAAGGCAGGAGGAGGTGGGACCCAAGACCACAGGGAAGGACCAGAGGGTGTCAAGAGGCTGAGAGTTGCCCCACCCGCCCATTGCTTTTGGCTTTTCGCTGGAGGGGGAGGTGGGCTCAGAACTGGCAGAGTCTGGAGGAGCAGAACAGACAAGAGGAGGAGGGAGTCCCGGCGCTGAGGGCTATGGTATGTGGGTCTGGTATGCCCTTTCCTCCTGCCATCCCTTCCCTGGTGAGGCTGGTCAGAACCCCCCACTCCCCCACAAACTTCCACACCCGTCTTAGACCCATGTGGCTTCCGGGCAGACACCTGCCCAAGGACAGTCTCACAACAGGTGCTTGCTGGATACTGGTCCTATCCCCACTAAGGTGGGCAGATGGCAGAAGGAGCCTGCGTGGGCATGGAGGCTGGGGTTGAGGTGGGGGGCTGCTGCAGATGGGGCACGGAGAGGAGCAGAAGAGGTCCAGGGCAATGTGGCTTCCAGAGGAAACGTCCCCTGTAGCAGATGTCCCCAGGAGGGCTGGCTGGGAGCTGAGCCTGGCTGGCTTGCTACCACATCTGTAGCTCAGCTGCCCCGGAGAAGCTGGGGGAGCACATGGCTCTCTGGCGTCCATTAGAACAGGCAGCAACTTTCTTCTGTGCGGAATAGTTTTTGCTTCAAAGAGAGTGATTTTATTTTCATTGGACTCTAGGGGGGAAATAACTCTAAACATCAGAACCTCGGTGGAAAACGCCAACGGGACTCGGTCCTTTGGCTCAGCTTTTTGTTCCTGAAGAGTAAGCCAAGCTCTGAAAATGCTGTCTTAAAATTTGAAGGTACAGCCGGCATGATGCGTTTGTGGGCGAGAGTGACCTGTGCTCTGGGAGGAGCTAAGATTCTGACTATGAGGTGATCAGTGCCCAGGGCTGTAGTGTGTCACTTACACATCAGTTACAAGTGTGGATGGTCTCTGCTGGGCCCCACCCCTGAATTCCCAAAGCATCTTCTGCATACGTTGCTGGGGTCAGTGGGCTGCTGTGTCAGCCTCCCTGCTGGGCTGTGAGGTCCAGGTCGGTTCCTGTCTTTTGGCCCCAGCCCCCCGCAGCCCCAAGATGTGGGGATGGATTTTGCATCAGTGGGTTATTGGATGAACGAATGCATGCATAAAGAGGGAATAACCCAGCTCCTCACAGAGAACCATGAGCTTCCAGGTCTGTTTCATGCCAACTTTGGACCCTCTCAATCCAAGCCACCCCACATGCTGCCACCAGAACCCTCCAGTGAAGTCCTGTCTTCACCTTCCCTCCTCTTGGCAAAACCTGCAGTGGCTCCGTGTCTTCAGCCTTGAGTCTAAGTGTCAGCCCAGTGCATCTCTGGGGCGTCCGTGCCGGCCAGGCTGGGCTCCTCCCTGCTCTCCAAACACAGGTGCTCATCCTGCCTCTGAGGCTTGATCCTTGGGTCCTTGAACCCAGAGCACCCCGCCTCAGACCGCACGGGTTTAAGGGCGCAGGCTGTGGGTTAAGGTTGCCCGCCTTCTGAATGTGAAATGGGGCAGCTGCTGTGGACCGTGGTATGAATTACCATGTGATTCAGCTACTCCATTTCTGGGTCTTGACTCAAAAGAGTGAAAAAACAAAGGTCTGGAAGGAATATTTGTATACCCATGTTCTCAGCAGCATTACTCCCCGTAGCCTAAAGGTGTCCAATCAGTGGATGAATGTATTGACAAAATGTGATCTATCCACACAGGGACATAGGATTTAGCCTTAAATAGGAAGGACACTCTGGGGTCCCCGGGTGGCTAAGTCAGTTGAGTGTCCGACTCTCGGTTTGGGCTTGAGTCATGATTTCAGGGTTGTGAGATCGAGCCCCGTGTCAGGCTCCATGCTGGGCACAGAGCCTACTTTGGAATCTCTCTCTCCCTCTCTCTTGCCCCTCTCCCCTTCCTCCCCTCACACAGCCTGGCCACACCTTGGTTTTAGTCTGACGGATACATACTGGACTTATGACGCACAGAGCCCTTGGGATAATTAATTTGTGTGGTTTCAGATCACTAAAATAACAAAACAAAACAAAGGACTGGGTTTGGATTCCAGCTCCCCCCTTTCCAGCGGGGTGGCCTTGGGCAAGTTGCTTAAGGTTATCTTCTTCAGGGTCCGTTGGGTGTCCACACACCTCACGAACCCTGGTGAGGTTTAAATGAGCTCGTACCTGGTGTTTTGTGTGGTGTCTGATGTCACCGGGAGTCCCCACATGTGTTCTTACTGTTCTTGCCTCTGCCACCCCTGTAGGCATTCTTTCCTGGGACTGTCTTGTATGCTACCACCCTCTGGGGGCCCCGCACTGCCCTCTGCCCCCGTCGCACCCTCTGCGACAAGGCAGTTTACCACTCAGTGACATCCTGACTTTTCCCTGTCCATCTGTCCCTCTGGGGCACGGGGGTCCTCCCCAGTGGGAGCTCCTGGACACAGTGTCCTCCTCCTTCATCCGCTCATCTTCTGGACCATTCCATTGATCCCTTCTCCCCTGTACTCTGTGTCCATAGCCATCTCTTCCGCACTGGGCAGGAGCCGCGTTAATTCACGACAGGCACCTGCTGTCAGTGTGGAGACCCAGGATGTACCCGGTCAAGAAAGTTCTAGAAATGATACTCTCTTTCTCAGACTGGTATCATATATATGGTCCACATATGTTTACATTTTAGATACACAGACAGAGTCTTTCAAAACACAATCACATGGTAAATATTCTAGCTTAGAATAGCTCAGTATTGCACGGCCTGTCCTTCACGTGATTAACAACACTTCTCAGGAGTGCTGAGTAAGAGTCCACTGTAGGTGTGTGCCAGAATTTATTTAAACAGCCTCCTACTGTTGGACGCTTGGGCTGTTTCCAGTTTTCTGCTTATATTATTTATAAGCATTGAGAACCCCTGCACACACACATTTTCTCTTCTACTTAATTTTCCTTTGACAGATTCCCTGAAGTGGATTTGTTGGGTCAAATGGTATGCACATTTTTTTTTAAAGTAGGCTCCATGCCCAGTGTGGAGCCCAACACGGGGCTTGAACTCATGACCCTGAGATCATGACCTGAACTGAGATCAAGAGTCTGATGCTCAACAGACTGAGCCCCCCAGGCGCCTCCCCCCAACCCACGCACATTTGTAAAGCTTCAGTTACACATTATATTTCAAAATTACTTTCTCCAAATGTTGTATCAATAGAGAATCCCACGAGGAATGTCCAGGAGTGTCATTCTCATCTAGCAATGAGTGGGATCAATTAAAATTGTTGTGATTTTTAACTTAAAACATTGGTAGGCGGTAACTGAGATCTGAGATGAGGACATTTATGAATCACTGCCGTGTTCGGGGAATGTTCACAGTGACCATGTGATTTTTTTCCCTCAGAGGAAAGCAGCGTGTTTTTTTTTTTT
>NW_019154148.1:7363111-7389827 GCF_002288905.1 Enhydra lutris kenyoni | reverse complement strand
TTTTTTTTTTTTTTTTTGGGATAGTAACCTCAAAATGTTATTGTAAGAATAAACGAACACCTGTAAAACACTGAGAACAGCACCTAGCTCAAAGTGATTGGTCACTGAATGTTAACCATAACAATGATGAGGATTTCCTCACTGGCCTGGATGTGATAGGAGGTAGGATGCTACAGGGTATTTATTCTTGGTACTTATTCATTCTCCAGCAGGGCTTTTCGAACTGTAGTTGCATGCCACAGGACCTCAGGGTTTCCTGATACTTCTGTCACTGAATTGCACCTCTTCTCCGTTCCTGGCCCAGCTGATGGTAGGCCTCGGGTTGCCTATGGCCTCACAGTGCAAAAGCACGCTCAGTGTCCCGCTGGCCAGGGACTGGGCCCCCCTCACTGCTCCTACAGCCACAGGAGGGAGGTGAACTGGGTCTCCCTAGGAGCAAAGCCCTAAGGATAGGGTTGGTACATGGGCTATCGGCCTTCTTTAATGATCTCCATCCCACTGGCAGTCTGCAAATAAAGCCTGATTTTAGTGGAGGTTGGGGATGAATGAATGATAACTTGTTGCTACAGATTACAAAGGAATGTCTTTTCTTTCAAGATGGTACTTTCCTGCCTTGGGGCCTCCTTTGCTGCCAAGAACTTCTTGGTGCCAAGAAATTAGTTATTAATTCAAATGTCACGTAACTGTCAGGTCCCACGTAACAGCATTATGGGTGAACCTACTAAGAGAATGGGGTTAGATCCGTACCCAAGTGCGTCATCCCGGGGTGATCTCCAAATCTACCCTTAGCATCACTTAGAAGTTTTCTCTGTAATCCAATGAAAAGTTGGCAAATTGAAAAATTGGGGGAAGAATGAGTATAGGAAATTAAGCCCAGTTTTACCATTTCAAGAATGATTTCTAGTTTGTTCCTTTGCAGTTCTTGTTGACATATATTAGTTATAATCAGGAGCATATGTTATTTTGTATTTTTATTTTCTTACCTAATAGTGCATATGCATTCTTCTATGTTTGAATATGGCCTTCTTAATTATTTCAAATGGCCCCATGGTCATGCATCAGATCCGTGTGTCCACGTTAATTGGCGTTTAGATTATGTCCAAGTTTTCATGGTTATATATTCTGACTCCTCATACAAATAAACCCTTCCTTTTGCTTAACTAAGATGAAGTGTTAAGTCCCAGGAGTGGGCCTTCTGGAAACCTCTGTTTCTTTCATACTGCGCGTTGCCATTGTGTTTTGTGAACAAGCTGTGTTTCGGTAAGATCCCTCCAGCACCGGGTATTGTCATGCAAAAGAAAAAGCAGTTTCCTTTCTATCTCCAGGACCAGAAAATATGGAGTTACTTAGGCTCTTTTGAAATATTGATCATCATAACATTTTCTCATAAGTGGGGACTTGAAAGGCGTGCGTAGAACATGTTCTCAGTGTAAATGATCGTGTGTGTGAGTATCTCTTGTGTGCGGGGACCCAGCTGGTGAGCACTGAAGGCACGTGGTAAGTCATGGTCTCCGGCCCCCGAGAGCTTTCCAGGAGCTGTCTGCAACCTCAGAATGCCAGACGATGTAGAAAGTTGCAGAAGAATACACGGTACAAGGTTCGCACAGTGGCTCAAGCAAAGAACAGGCAAACTGTCACAATGCATGTGATTACTCACCTAATGAATAGTGTGGAGAGTTGTGGCTGTTGAAAGTGTGTTGAGGATGACTTCAGGTTTGGGGTGGTCAGAGAAGGCTTTAGGCGTGGGGTGGGCCTGGGTGGGGAGGGATGGTGCTACACCTTTAATGATGGTCTGTGGTCAGTGGCCAGATGGAAAAAGTCGGAGCATCTCAGCAGGGGTATGAGGTGGGAGAGCCTAATACAGAGAAGTTCAGAGCAGGAAGCAGCCTCGGAGGTCCCCCAGAGCCCTGTGTCTCAAACTTCAATGTGCCAAACACGGCTGGGAGTCTCATTCAAAGGCAGGTTCTCCTCTTGGAAGTCTGGTGTGGGGCCCAGGACTCTGCATTTTGAACAAGTGACTCATCCATGGGGTAACAGGGGTCTAGACAAACCCTCTCCTTTTAAAGTTGGGGAAACTGGGGGATACCTGCTTTCGACTCAGGTTGTGGTCCCGGGATCGAGCCCCACATCAGTCTCCCTGCTCAGTGGGGAGCCTGCTTCCCCCTCTTCCACTCCCCCTGCTTGTGTCTCCTCTGGCGCGGCCTCTCCCTCTCTCTGAAAAATAAATAAATTTAAATAAAAAAAATAAATAAAGTTGGGGAAACTGAGTCCCAGCATGGGAAAGGGTCTCGGTCCAGCATCGTGGAGCTCAGCAGCAGCCACAGCGAGATTACAGTCTGAGCGAAAGCCGGCGACTCACTCAGGAGATAGCAGGCTATGAGGTTGGACCTGTTGGAGAAAAGTAAAGAAATGAAATTATTGATGGCACATATTCTCAACACTGGGCACTTGACTTATGTTATCTCACTCACTCCTCATGACACCCCTGCGTAGGAAGTAACTCGCTTTTTATTTTCCCGAAGGAGAGCTGAGCCTCTGACAGCCAAAGCAGCTTGGCTAAGGCGGAGTCAGTATTCCCTTTGAGCCCATTTCAGCCCCTTCCCCCCCCCCGCCCCACCCCCATGCCCATGCTCTTCCACTATGTCACCCCCACTGCCTTCAGAATCCTACAAGACATCAAAATATTTGCCCCCAAGCACTCTGGCTTTGTTTGACTTTTGCTCCCCTCTGGCATCTGAAATGTATTTTAAAAGGCTCCAAGTCACTTCCACTTACGGAAGGGTGGAGGAGAAGCACTCTTCCTTGTTCTGCTAAGAACGTAAAAGCCATGGGCATTATACCTAAAACAAACCTAAGAAGACTGTGAAGGTAGAGAGGAGGAGGCAAGCCCCCTGGGGACATCAGGACACAAGGAATGGCATCAAGGTGAGTTCTCAACAGAAGCCTGCTCCCTGTAGCCAGAGGACCAGGAAAGGGGGAGCCTAGCAGGATAGAAAAGTTCAGATAATAACTGCTTAACTCCTGCCAAATAACTCTCCCTCGCCCCGTCTCTGCCCTGCCACTGCCACCACCACCACCACCCCGCCAGAGTTCCCCACCTAGAAGTGACTTCCTTCAGGTGACAACAGAGGCCAAGGGGGGGGTACCTGGACATCTCACCCCCACCTGGCAGTAATGAGGTCATACCTCCCTTCTTCTTCCCGCGTGGTATCTGGGAAGATTTAATTAAATCTAACATGGAAGATTTAATTAAATAAGATCCAGAGTCTCATAATATAATATTCAAAATGTATGGGTTTTTATATGTTGGCTCATTGAATTTAAATGGAAAGAGGTATGGGGTTTTCGTTGACAACCACTGATCGTAACAAGAACTAGGAAGATTACAAGCTGGATGAGAAAAGACAGTAAGTGCCCAACAAGAAGATGGCAGAGATGTTAGAATGATCTGGAATGAATTTTTTTTTTTTTTAAAGATTTTATTCATTTCATTTGACAGACAGAGATCACAAGTAGGCAGAGGCAGGCAGAGAGAGGAGGAAGCAGGCTCCCTGCCGAGCAGAGAGCCCGATGCGGGGCTCGATCCCAGGACCCTGGGATCATGACCTGAGCCGAAAGCAGAGGCTTTAACCCACTGAGCCACCCAGGCGCCCCTGGAATGAATATTAAAGCAGCCTTCATAAAAACTGCTTCAGTGGGCAATTATGAACACGTTTGAAACAAATGGAAAAAGGAGAGAAAGTCTTGACAAAGGAATAGAAGAGATCAAAACAAAATGAGGGTTTTAGGACTGAAGAACACAAAACCAAAATGTAAAAACTCAATAGATGGTATCAATAGCAGGACAGGGACAATAGAATAAAGAATCAGTGACCTAGAAGGTAGAATAATAAAAATTACACAGTTGAAGCAACAGAGAGAAAATAGACAAAAAGAAAGAAAAAGCAGATACTCAGGGACCTGTGGGACTATCATAAAAGATCTAACATCCGTGTTACTGGAGTCCCAGAAAGAGAGGAGGAAGAAGGCAGGTCAGAAAGTACTTGAAGAAATAGTGGCTGAAAACTTTCTGAAGTTACAGAAGACATAAACCTAGAGTTTCAAGAAGTGGAGTGAATCCCAACAGGAAGAACTGGAAGAAATCCACACCAAAGCACAAGTCAAAATTCTGAAATCTCATGACAAAGAAACAATCTTGAAAGCAACCAGGGAGATGATGCCTTACCTATAGGAAGAAAACAAGATAACAAGGTGAAGTTTATTTATTTTTAGTAATCTCCACACCCAACATGGGCTCAAACTCATGACTCTGAGATGGAGAGTTGAATGCTTTTACAGCTGAGCCAACCAGGTGCCCCATAGGAAGAAAACAGTTTGAATGAGAATGGATGTCTCGTCAGAAATCATGGAGCCAGAACAAAGTGGCATTACAGTTCCAAGTGCTAAAAGAACTATTAACCCAGAATCGTATACTGAAAATATCCTTCAGGAAGAAAGGGGAAGTCAAGACATTTTTTAGGTGAAGGAAACTAATAGAATTTGTTGCCACCAGATTTCTCCTGAATGTACTGCTAAACGAAATCCTCTAAAGAAAAGAAATAATAAAAGAAGGAATCTTGGAACATCGGGAAAGAAGAAAGACCAATGGAACAAATTTTAAAAATGGGTAAATATGATACATTTTCCTTCTCTTTAAGTTTCCAAATTTAATAATTGAAGCAAAAATTTTATTTTATTATTTATTTTATTTTATTTATTTATTTGACAGAGATCACAAATAGGCAGAGAGGCAGGCAGAGGGAGGGGAGGAAGCAGGTTCCCCACTGAGCAGAGAGCCTGATGTGGGGCTTGATCCCAGGACCCCGAGATCATGACCTGAGCCGAAGGCAGAGGCATTAACCCACTGAGCCACGCAGGAGCCCCGAAGCAAAAATTTTAACACTGATGTGGTTCTGTAAGTGTATGTAGAAGACATAGTTAAGACAATGATATAAGTGGGGCGCGGGTAAAGGGACTTAAAGGGAAGGAAGTTTTCTACACTTTGTAAATTGACACCACCAGTAAACTGTGATGTTATGTGTATATAACATAATAGAGCAACCACTAAAAAAGCTGTGCAAAGAGAAACGCTCAAAACCACTAGAGATACCAAAATGGAATTCTAAAAAGATGTCCACATAACCCACAGGAAGTCAGGAAAAAATAAAATAGAAAAAGAAAAAAAGTCTAACAAAATTAAAATGAAAATGACACACTTAAACCCTAACATACTAAGACTGACATTAAATGTACATGGTCTAAATATACCAGTTAAAAGAGATTATCAGAGTGGATTATAAAAACATGATCCAACTATAAGCTGTTTAGAAAACCTCTCTTCAAATATCAGAATATAGCAGCGTCTGGGTGGCTCAGTGGGTTAAAGCCTCTGCCTTCGGCTCAGGTCATGATCCCAGGGTCCTGGGATCCCAGGGTCCTGGAATCAAGCCCCACATCGGGCTCTCTGCTCAGCAGGGAACCTGCTTCCCCCACCCCCCGCCTCTGCCTGCCTCTCTGCCTACTTCTGATCTCTGTCAAATCAATCAATCAATCAATCAATCTTAAAAAAAACCCCAAATATCAGAATATAGGTAGGCTGAAAGTAAAAGGATGGAGAAAGGTATATCATGCAAACACTGATCAGAGGAAGCACGAGTGGCTATATTAATTTCAAATTAAGTAGATTTCTGAAGTAGACTTCAGAGCAAAACATTACTACGGACAGACAGGGACGTTATATAGTGATAAAAGGGTCTGTCCAGCAGGAAGAGATAAAAAAAAGTCCTAACATGTATGCTCCAAACAGAAGACCTGCAAAAAAATGTGAGGCAACAGTGGAAGGAACTGAAAAGCAAACCAGATAAATTCATAGTTACTGCTGCAAAGGGAGAAAGGTGCTGGGACAGTTCTGTATCTTGACTGCATTGGTGGTTATGCTGATCTACACCTGTGATAAAATGGCACAGAAGCCCACACACACAGCGCCCCAATGTCAACTTCTTGGTTTTGATATTGCTCTATAGTTAAATAAGCTATAACTGGGGCAGGGGTGGGGGGAGGGACTGGGCAAAGGGTGCTAGGGACTTCTCTGTACTATCTGTGACTTCCCGTGAATCTCTAATTGTTTCAAAATAAAAAGTTCCAAAAAAAAAAAAAAAAAAAAGCCTGCAAGTAGCAAAATCCAGTTTCTCAGTCTCCCCTCCCCACCCCTTCCCCTGCTACCACCCCCACCGGCTCCAGGCCAGATGTACGTAGCCTGGCCCTTTTGCCCGGCTCAACACAAGCTGTTACACGGTGTGTTCCAATTTGGGCACCCAGTGAAGGTTCATTGGCTGATTCGGTGTAGAAAAGTGGCATTGAGCAAGAACATGGGGGCATGAAAGGAAGGACTTTTAGAGCAAAGGAGGCTTCGGAAACCCAAAGGGACAGTGTGACAGCTGGACCTGTGAGAGGCACGGAGGCTCCGGGGCAAAATGCAGATGCTAGTTAATGCTTAGCGATGGAGAACGTGCCCGTGAGGACATCTTGCAGACTGTGAAGGTCATGAGCAACGTTAGCTGTGAATTTGAGCGGAAGACAGGGTCCCCAACTTGCACCCAGGAAGGCTGAGCCTCTGACATCACCATCAACTCATTTGCATGCTCCTCTCAGTTCTGACATCACCTGGCTGAGGACTGTCCCGGTGAGAACACCCAGCTTCTTCCCCAGAATCTGGAGCTCAGTCTAACAGCTGAGAAGGTGGGTTTGTTCCGGTGATGGGTGGGTGTCAGCCCACAGGTCTTGTTTTAGTTAAAGCTCTAAAAGAGGCTGACTGCTGTCTTTCCTCTGGACTCCCCCACATGCTTTTCTCTGCTGGAAAGTCTTTCCTTTCCTTCTCCCCATAGTCACTAAGCTTCAAACCTCAGGATTCCTCTGTCTTTGCCAACCTTGATGTAAATGAGAACCCAGTTTAAGCTGGCCTAGTCAGAAAAGGGATTTTTTTAAGCTCACCTGCCTGAAATCCCTAGTACCCAAATGCCCGTGTTGGGAGTCCGTCCTCCTGCAACTCTGAGCTCAGATTTTTTCATCCTCTCCCTCCCCAAGTGTTGGCCTCCAGGAGCTCCAGGCTTACATCTACCTGGACCAACACCCTGGTCGAAAATGAAAGCGTCTTTTCTACTAGTCCCTAGTGAGCTCCAGGGCTGACTCTCATTGGTTGCACAGGTCATGTGCCTGTCCTTGAGCCAATCACTGAGTCCCTGAGAGGCCAGGCTTGGGTCATGTGCCCATCTCTGAGCCAGTCATTGAGAGCCCAAGAGGTCACACCTGGATCATTGCCCGTCCTGAGGGTGAGGGTTGGTGCAACTGGTTAAGAATGGAAAACCGGAGAGTGGTTTAGGTAAGAAGAAGGGTCAGCAGGGTGCGTGAATCAAGGGCTGACTCCTGCAGCTTTCCTGATCCCCAGGCAGGATGGGCGAGACGCCACTGTGTGCTACAACCGCTCTTGTTCCTGTACCTCTGGTAGCACCCAGCACTCTATTCAGCAGACTCAGATTTTACATCTCTCTCTCCCTCCTTCCAGATAGTGAGCTCTGGAAGTACTAGGCAGTAAACAATTAAAACAAAAAGCAAGAGCACACATTGGACTCTACTGTGTTCCAGGCCTTTTAAACATGTTATTTTTAAAAACACGTTAACTCATTTGCAACTGTGACCTAGATGCTATTCTTGTTCCCATTGGTTTCATGATGAAAAATGAAGGTCCAACTTGGAGTCTCTCCAAAGAATGAATGGAGACATGAGCAAGGCTACATTTTGCAGCACTATTAGAGCCAGTGTTGAAGGATCTCCCAAGGACTCATCCAGAGGGGATTGACATGTTTGCACAGTAGTGTAGTGTGGAGCTGTAAGAGGGAACTGGGGAGGTCTTTTTCTTTTTTTTTAATTTAAAGATTTTATTTTATTTTTTATTTATTTGAGAGAGAGCAAAATCGGGGCAGGGTGGGGAGTGGTGGAGGGAAAGGGAAGCAGACTCCCTGCTGAGCGGGGAGCCAGATGTTGGGCTCCATCCCAGGACCCTGGGATCATGACCTGATCCGAAGGCAGATGCTTAACGCACTGAGCCACCCAGATGCCCCCATGGGGAGGTCTTTCTATATTCCCGGGACGTATTGTAAGGCTATATTGCAAACTGAAAAAGACCAAGTACAAAACCATATACAGTACACTGCCTTCTATATCGGGGGGTGGGGAGCGGAAAAAGGCATATACATACATATCTATTTATATTTTTAAAAAGAAACAATAGAATAATAAACCATAGGTTTACAAACCAAACAATGTACCTTGCTTCAGAAGTTGGCTTTGGACCCATGTAAACATTTTCCATAACTAAAAACCAAAATTAAACCCAAAAGAATAAAACTGCCTTGTGACATTGGAAACAAACCGAGACAAAAGGTCCTGTAATTGATGGCATAAGCTCACAGAGAATTGTTTCAAGTGACTTTGAAACAATTTGCGCATTTCACGTGGGACCAAGAGGAGAAGAACCGTGACTATTAACCTAAACTGCATTCAGCAGTCTTTTTGTTGGTAATCAAAGTGGTATTGTTTTGGAACTATTATATATACAAATATACACATTTAACCATAAGTAATTATATTCATGTCTTTGGGAAACCAGGGTTTTGTAACAGAAGGGGTGCCGATACCAAACCCTGGAAATTAACTAAATCTTGTCATCGTGAATGAGAATTGGAAACAGCAGTATAAAGTACTCGCTTTATTCCATAAGCAATGGCATTAATTAATTAGGAGCAACTGCAGCCCCACACCGGGTCTCCCACCTCAGGTCAGACCCTCCTTCCAATCTCCCACGAAGCCTCCATTTCCCCACTGCCCACATGTACCTCTCTGCACGCTAGAGTCTAGGGGGATGTTCTTTGGCTGGATGGGGCAAAGATATATTTCCAGTCTGTTTGGAGGTTGTGTCCATGGGCCCCCTTGTTTTCCTGCTCAAGGCCCCCAAGCATAGGCACCAGCTGCTTCACACATGTGGGACACCCGGGAAGCCTGAGGCCTCCAACAACTGTCAGTCATCCGATCATGCTGGAAAACCGTCCTTGTCGAGGCCTGGAAACCCCCTCAGGCTGAGCCCAGACCTCCAGGACAGGCGTCATTCAGCCCTGGGAAGTGGCATGGTCATTCTGTTCTGGTCCAGAAACAGGCCTTTGCCTTTTTTTTTTTTTTAATCTCTCTTTGTTTATTTGTTCAACCCAGCTTCTCAAATCCTTCAGCAGACCTGGCCTCCCATGTGCTGCGCAGGCTCTGGGTACAGTGCTGGGTGGCCTGTCCTGTCAGAGGCTCCCTTCATGGCCTGAAGCTGTGGACTCGAGGGACCATCTTCACTGGGGCATCTGTGAGACTCTAGGGTCACAAGCCCACTAGGCTTGCTGGCCCCTCATGCTCGTCCGGTGGGGGGGGGCATGCAGCAGGAAATGATGCACTTAGGAAGGAGGTCCCCCAGTGGTGGTCATCCATGTGTGTCAGGGCTGCCTTGAGGCATGGCTGCCCGCATTTTGGCCACAGGTCCTATAACCAACTCAGTATGTATGTATATACATATGTTATATGTTATATATAGTATATAATAATATATATTATAATTATGTGTTATAATAATATGTAATATAATAATGTTGTGCATATATTATATATATGTGTGTGTATATATATACATATATATATATATATATATATATATATGTATATATATACATATAGTGTGTGTGTGTGTGTGTGTGTGTGTGTGTATGTTACAGACAAGGTGCTACACCCCTACAGATGCATTTGCTTCACTCTGGGGGACCAGCCTGGCCCCAGGGGGATTTTTTTTTTTAAGATTTTATTTATTTATTTGACAGACAGAGATCACAAGTAGGCAGAGAGGCAGGCAGGGGTAGAGAGGAAGGGAAGCAGGCTCCCCTCTGAGCAGAAAGCCCAATGTGGGACTCGATCCCAGAACCGTGGGATCATGACCTGAGCCGAAGGCAGAGGCTTTAACCCACTGAGCCACCCAGGCGCCCCATTCCCAGGGGGATATAAGTTTTCAGTCTTTGCTCCAGGACTAGGGTTGTAGCTCCTCCTGACCCCCACATCCACTCCTAGGCCACTTGCCCGTCATCAGCAGTCACCACCACCCACTGAGATTCAAGCCTTTGGCCTGTGCCCAGACACCTTGACCTTGCACCCTGCTCTCCACCTGGGAGGTGGCCCTACTTCTGCCATGGACCCTGCTGGCCCCACCCAGTACCTTTTGAGATCTATCCTCCCCAGCTCCTGTGATCTACCTGCCCCACGCTGGGCATCATAGTGGTGCCCAGGCCATTTCTCCTGACCCTTCCCACTGTCCCACTGTCCACTGTCCCATACCCAGCAGTTGACCCTTTCACCAAGGGAAAGTAGATTTTTTAAGTGATCATCTGAAAACTCCAGAACAGTAAACTGACCTCTCCATCCAACTCTGCAGTTTCTTTGATACTCTTACTCCTTGCCCCAACTCCAAAGTATCTGATGGGGGAAGAGGTAGGGGAAATTGTAGAATATGCAAAACTGAAAATATGTGGATCTTTTCATCCTTCAATGAGCGGATTCTAGGAGTTGAGTCCCAGCTGTAGTTGGTAACAGCCTGAAAGGGCTTTCCTGAGATGAGATATTTTTCTTTCATACCTTTTAACAGATAGTACTTGATACCCTGCAAATGTCAATGGTTGAGTTATAAAGCGTAGTAACATAATGGACACCCAAGGACTTGTTTCCCAAATCCAGAGTTCCAACACAAATGAAGGCTCACAGCAGTCCCCTCGTGACTTAGCCCATTCTTCTGCCCACCCCGCCTCAGCTAATTGTTATGCTGAATTTTATCATTCCCCTTTCCCCTCTTCCTTTGGACGCTTGGAAATAATTCCAAGTTCACTGAAAAATTGGGAAAGTAAGAAGAATACAAAGAACACCCATATAGACTTCCTGATTTTCTCACTGTTGACATTTTACCCCATTGTCTTTATCATAGGATCTCATTCTCTCTGTCCCTCCCTCACCCCTTCCTACACACACACACACACACACACACACACACACACACACACTTTTACACACATACACACCTAGTATTTTTGGAACCGTTCGAGGCTGTCGTGTTATGTCTCCTTTGTATTTCATACCGTTGACTTTTTGGAAAAAATGTCTCTCCCTCTTTTCTCCCCTTTGGGAAAAAAAAAATAGCACTCTCCTTGTTTTGAGCTGGAGTGGTTATTGTTTCCTGTTTCGGAATGTGCACTTCTGCAACTTGACGTTGTATTTTTAAGGCTCAGCCACGGTCCTGTACGTAGAGCCGTAACTTCCTTTGTCGTCGGTCCTGAAAAATCCCGTCCCAGCGCGTGCATGCACTACCACTGATTTGCACGTCGAGAGTCAGGCAGGGGTTTCCGGCCTTCTGTTGCCTGCTGTTGCCTGCGCACGGTGGGGCTGGGAACATCATCTTTGCGCATGTCTGTTGGTGCGCATGCGCGAACTCTCGCGCGCGTGTTCTGCACAGGCATCGCCGCACCGTCCATCCTGTGAATGTTGGGCTGTTCTGGATCGTTCCAAACTGTTTTCCAAAGCGGGTGTGTCCTCTTATCCTCCACTAGCAGTGAGTAAGAGTGCCTGTGAACTTTTTAATTTTTTTCGGGTACCTAGTGTATAAACAAGCGTATAATAGATAAATCATGGTCTCGTGAGGGTTTTCGTGAGCCTTTCTCTGATGACTAATGGCGATGAGCATATTTTCGTGTTTTTGGAGCATATGTGTGCCGTTTCTTGTGAACTAAGAGTAGTAGTGGTGATAATCATTAGAATCCCACCTCTTGTTTACAACTTACTGTGCGTGAGGAACGGTTTTAAGCCACGCACAGCATTTAAAACAACCTAATGAGGTATGTACTTCTGTTAACTTTTTTTCTATTCATGTATGTTGCCCATTTTCCTATCAGATTATTTGTCTCTTTCTTCCCAAGTTCTTTATATGCTCTGGTTTTTTAGCTGGTTTTCTTGGACACTGCTCTGGCTGGAGAAGAGGAGAGTGCCAGGGGAGGTGGAAGCCCAGGTCCCCCCACTGTGCCTCTGTTGACCTCTGAGGGGGACTCCTTGGGACTGCTGGGGGGCGGGTGGGAATTTTGGAAGCCTCTTGGTCTCTAGTGATACCCCAGGTGGTGCTTCATTACTGGCCGGCTGGGGTGAAAGTCCCAGCTCCCTACTTCACTTTCCCTGAAACCATCCCAGCAGAGGTATTAAGGTGCCCCCTTCCTTGTACCTGGCCTCATGTACACATCCTTGATGCCAGGGCGAGAGAGGAGTCTCGGTTTCCTCTGCGGTATTTGGCTGGAGTAGAGAAGCGATTGTCTCGCCATGCCAGGGTGCCTGTTCCAGGTCCTTCAGCCAGAGAGAGTCAGCTTTGGTTGGGGTGGTGGTTCTGTTCATGCCCATTGGCATTTTCAGGTTGCTGGCTTCTCCAGCTCCAGCTCCGGGGTGGATGAGGCAAAAAGAAAACCCAGGGATTCAGCTCTGTGTTGTTCATTCCTTGGGTCTCGAGGTACCAAGGTGTTGTCTGCCTTCTTGATGCCAGAAATGTGTTCTTATGTTTCATATAGAATTGTGTTTTGTATAATGCCTAGGGTTTTTCATCGTGTTTAGTGGAAGAAATAGTAAAAAGTATGTCTCCCCCATCCTCTGAGAAAGCAAAACCCTTGATGACTTGTAAGAGTTCTTTATGTCTTGTGAATACTAATCCTGACTCAAGGAGTAGTGTTACACACTGAAAATACTATTTTTCAGTTTGTGGCTTTTAAAAGGATTTCTTTTCTTCTTCTTTTTTTTTTTTTTTTAAAGATTTTATTTATTTATTTGACAAAGAGAGAGACAGCAAGAGAGGGAACATAGCAGGGGAAGTGGGAAAGGGAGAAGCAGGCTTCCCGCTGAGCGGAGAGCACGATGTGAGGCTTGATCCCAGGACCCTGAGATCATGCCCTGAGCTGAAGGAAGGCAGATGCTTAACCAACTGAGCCACCCAGGTGCCCCTAAAATAATTTCTTGGTAGTGCTTTTGACATCCGTTTCATTGGATGTTCTTGATTTTGATGGAGTTGCATTTATCAGTCTTTCCTTTGTCTTTTTAGAGGTAGTGGTTTTTATTTCTTATTGAAGAAATAATTCCTTATCCAAAACATAGAAAGATAGGGGTGCCTGGGTGGTCCAGGCAGTTAAGCGTCTGACTCTTGGTTTTGGCTCAGGTCACCATCTCCGGGAAGTGAGTGGGCGTGGAGCCTGCTTAAGATTCTCTCTCTCCCTCTTCCCCTATCCCTCCTCTTGCACTGGTGTGCACACATTGTCTCTATCTCTCTCTCTCTCTTAAAAAAAAAAAAAAAAAACACAAAAACCCAAAATGTAGAAAGAAATCTCTTCTAAAAATTTTAATGCTTTTGCTTCTCATGTTTAAGTTCTTATCCCCACCTGGAACTGATTTGGGGTTATGTTATGGGGCAGGGGTCCAATTTCATATTTTCAGAAGTCTCGCTGGAGTGTAAATTAACATACAATAAAGAAGACATATTTAAAGTGTACAATTTAATAGATGTTGACATATGTATGTATACACTTGTGAAACCACAATAAGGAAAATGAACATATCCATCACTCCTAAAAGTTTCCTCCTGCCCCTTGGTAACCTCTCCTCCCTGAATCTCCCCACCTTCCCTCCAGCCCCAGGCTACCACTGATTGGCTTTTGTTACTCTAAATTGGTATGGACGTCTGGGGTTTCTGTATAACTGTAATTATACAGTTCATGCTATTTTTGTTTGGCCTGGTGTCTTTCATTCAGCGTAATTATTTTGAGATTCATCCCTGTTATAGCGTGTAGCAAGAGTTCATTCTTTTTTATTGCTGAATACTATTCCATTGTGTGTCTGTAACGCATTTCATTTACCCATTCACTTGTTGGACATTTGGTTTGTTTCCATTTTGAGACTGTGATAAATCTGCTATAAACATGTATATATAAGGCTTTGCATGGAATATGATGGCATTTCTTTTAGGTATAAATACCTTGGCGTGGAATGGTTGGTCATATAATGGATGTATGATTAACTTTTTTGGGGAAATTGCCAAACTGTTTTCCCTAAATTTTCTGTTTCTACCAGCAGTGTATGAAAGTTCTATTTGCTGTACATCCTTACTAACACTTGGTATGGTCAGCTTTTTTCACTTTATCCATTCTAATAGGTATAGTGGCATCCTATTATGATTTTAGTTTGCATTTCCCTAATGACTAATGATATTGAGCGTCTTTTTATGTGCTTCATTTATAATTTTTGCCTAAATCCACATTTAGGATTGTGTAGAGTGTATGCCCAAAAAAGTGTATGCTAATATTATTCATAGTTCTGAATGTGTTCTGGTTTCTTTTTGTTTTGCTTGAAGTTAATATTTGCTTGGAATTTGTATTTGCTTCATTTGTTTATGTGTATGTCTATTGATAATTCTTCTCACATTGTCATCCCATGACATTATCTTTTTGTCTTAACTTTTTGGGTCTCATGTTTTTCTCTTTCTTCATTCATTTCATTGTTTTGTGGAGTCTGCCGCCAGGAGTTTCATCAGGCAGTACAGTGGTGGAGAGCATGATGGTGGACATTGTTCATACACCTCGCTGTTCAGTAACACTGTTCCAGTACAGACTGGTTGCCATTTGTACTTGGTAAATGCCATTATCCCAGGATGTTTCCTCTTTAATTTGGAGAGTCTCATATTTTTTCCTGTCTTACATTTCCTATTTTCTGGATCCTATGTCTCTTTCTTTCTTAGTTTGCGCTCTTATTTTTGTGGAGAACAACCTTCAGTAAGATTTTTTTTTTAAATGTAAGATTTTTTGACAACTCTTGTGTCTAAAAATATCATTATTTTACTTGGACTTTTCATTGGTAATTTGAACGGGTATAGAATTCTACGTTAGGAAGCATATTCTTTCAGAACTGTGAATGAATTACTCCACTGTCATCTTCTTTCAACGTTTTGTGGTCTTCTCTTTGTCTCCAGTGTTTCAGATGGACCTATTATGCTGGGTACTCAGTGCACCCTTTTAGTTTGGAAATGTATGTCCTTTAGTTTGGGAGATTTCCTTGAAATATTATTTTTTTAATTAAAGATTTTATTTACTTGAGAGAGAGAGTATGAGCAGGACTGGGAGAAGGAGAAGCAGACTCCCCGCTGAGTAGGGAGCCCAACATGGGGCTCAATCCCAGGACTCCGCGATCATGACACAAGTGGAAGGCAGATGCTTAACCAGCTGAGCTGCCCAGGCATCCCTTCCTTGAATTATTTTAGAGGATGACTTTCTCTTCTTTTTTCCTGGGTTTTTTGTTTGTTTGTTTGTTTGTTTGTTTTGTTTTTTTTCCTTCCTGACACATTTGGCTATTGGGTTATCTTTTAATTTTCTTGTCTTCACTGTTCTACTTTCAAACTCTTAATTTTTGCTTTACTTTCTGAGATGTTAGCTTAACTCTCTCTTCTAACTCTTTTAAGGAGTTTTTGATTCTGCTATTGTGCTTTTAAGTTTAATTTTTTAAAAATTTCTATTATTTGGAGAGGGAGAGAGGAAGGGGAGAGGGACAGAGAGATAGTCTTAAGCAGGCTCCAGGCCCAGTGTGGAGCCTGACTCAGTGCTCAGTCTCACAACCCTGAGATCATGACCTGAGCCGAAATCAAGAGTCAGACAGTTAGCCAGCTGAGACACCCAGGTGCCCCTTGTGCTTTTAATTTTAAAAAGCTCTTTTTAAAAATAACTTTTAAAAAGAAAAGATTTTTAACTTATCAGGTAGGAACTGAAGTGTAATCTCTGGAACTTCGAAAAATATGTCTCAGTAGAACGGGGACTCTTTCAGGGTTGTGTGTGGTCTCAGGCTCCAGTGTTTCAGAGAAAACCATAGTCACCATGTTCTCTATATCAGGATTCATCCAGAGAAATTTTTTTAAGAACTTAGTGTCGGGAAAAATCTTGTCTTCCCAGAGGGATTGGCCAACTTCTTCTGCCTTATGGCAGGAGCTTTATAGAATGTCTGGTTTCCCTTTTTGCCCAAGCTGCCAGGAAACACTGGTCAGACAGATGCCAAATCATATCCGCTTTTTATCCCTTAGGACTGAAAAAGAGGACTTTTTCCTCTTTCTCAGTTACGACTTTTAGTTTGTATCTACACAGTAATGGATTTCTACTCTACCTCTATGTCTTTTATGGAAAGCGGCAAGGTATGAGTTAATTAAAGTTATAAACATTTTACATTTACCTTTCCTTTGCTTTTGTTCTTAGAATATCCAAAGGGAATGCATAATCTGAAATATTTATGCGGATTGATCTGGGTACAACTCCTGAAGCTTCATACTCAAGATGTGAGTCAGCAGATACAACTTCCAGAAGATCATGAGGGCAGTTTTCTTTCTGCTCCCCCCTTGCGGGGAGTTGTGGCCTGACTCTGCTGAACTGGGGTTCTTTGCACACCTCCTTTGGCTTTATTGTAGCCCAGCAGTATGGAGTGAATTGTCCACAATTCACAACTGTTTCACCCTGCTTAGGAGTAAGAACTAGACTTGAACATACTAAGGCATTCTTCCAGAGAGTTCAGAATAGACTGACAGACTTCGTGTTCACAGCAGGTGAAAGGGATAGACATTTACACCCTGGAATTATAGAAGGCAGGACTGGTACCCCTGGACAGGCTCATTCTGTGATTTCGGACTTCTGCCCTGTCCTGTCTTTTGAGTCACAGCTATCGACTAGTTCCGCTGAGTGAAGGTGTGAAATGAAGTGCTTAGGAGCATGGGCTTTGGAGCTAGCTCCTTCACTGTTCACTACGTACTTACTGTGTGGCCTTCAGCAAAGTTCCTTAAACTCTCTGTGGCTCTCTTTTTTCATCTGTAAAGTGGGAAAAGTAATGGTATCTATCTCCCACATCTGTTATAAGGACAAAAAAATGAAATGTGGGGAAAGTACTTAGAACATACAGCAAACGTTCCTAAATGTTAACCATTAGTGTGACTACTGATTTTTATTTTTTTATTAATCTTTTTTAGAGGGAAGGAGCATGTGTGTGTGCACTCGTGCACATGCACCCACTGGGGGTGGGGAGGGGCAGAGAGAGGGAGAGAGAGAATCTTAAGCATGCTCCACTTCCAGTGCAGAGCCTGATGTGGGGCTTGATCTCATGATCCTGAGATATGATCTGAGCTGAAATCCAGAGTTGGACGCTTAACCACCTGAGCCGCCCAGGCGCCCCATGACTACTAGTTTTTAAATTATTGTTACCAGGAGCTACACTGAACAGAGACATGCCATTGGAGCCTCCCAATTGTCACATTCCAGGGACTTTCCCCCCATTTTGTACTTAATTTGTCCCGTGGATGTCTCTAGCCGAGACCCCACTACTTTCTTATTGCAGCTTGACATTGTCTTGGCCCCTGTGCTGTCTCTCCTTCTCTTCCCACTCTGCTTGGCCAGCTTATCTACCTTTGTGGTTTCAGATTCCTTCACAATTTGATGGTTACAAGTTCCCTACCAGCCTTTTCTCTGGGCAGTGATGCCCTTTATGCAACTCATGGTCAACTTTTCCGCCCTCCTTCCCCATCTCAGAGTGGCAGCTAGCATCCGTTCTTAGGATTCAGGCTGCTAAGTTAAAATTTTTCATTCATTCATCCATTTCCTCATTCATTCATTCATCCCAGTAGTGCCTTAGATGCTGTCCTCTCTGAGTTCCATGAGTGGCCTGCAAGTGTGGGGCCGTATCAGAGCATTTTTCCTGTCCTTGGCTTGGGCTACTTACGGTTCTCCCCAGGAGCTGAGTATTTAACTTACTTAAATCCCAAATTCCTGCTCCCCTGAATTCCTTGCCAGTCCTACCCCAGGTTGTTCCATGGGATGTGTGACCTCCCCAGCAACATTGAGGATCCTGCCGACCGTAGATGGGCCCAAGGAGCCTGTGGTCCAGGGAACACAGTCTTGTGCCTGGGAACAGGTTGGTGAGCGGTCACTGTCCCGTGGAAGACTGAGTGCCAGGGTCCTGGGCAAATCACAGTTCAGAGCTGGCAGGACCAGGAGGAGGACACCAGGCACATCTGTGGCAGCCATGGTTCTTTGAAGATCCAAGATGGCACCATGATTGGTGTCAAAGTCACACTATCCCCCCCGACATCTGATACCACCCGTCTGTGGCCCCTGACTTATTGGGATCCAGAGACGGATGTGTATGTGCAGGGAAGAGAGAAAGTCCCTTTTTCCTTGTGATTGCAGGGGCAGAGGTTCTCCAGGACATGACTCAGGTAGACCCAGGGTGAGGAGCAAGAAGAATCCCGAATATCAGACAGGGTGGTAGACAGGGAACTGTTGGGTGGTGTTAGGAACACACAGGGGAGTGGCACTCTCTTGTTTGGCATGTCAGTGGGAAGCGTGTCACTGTGTTTGATGCCCGTGCCCTTCACCCTGCACCTTAGAGGCAGAGGTGGCCTCAGCGGGGCCCCCTGAGTCTGACCCCTTGCCCCCATTGGGGTGGTGACCCACCGTGTTCATCTGCTCAGGCTGCCATGAGAGAATGCCACGGGCTGGGGAGCTCCCTCATTGCCGGAGGCTGCAAGTCTAAGATCAAGGTGTCAGCAGGGTCGGTCCCTGGGGAGGACTCTCTGCTGGGGTTATAGATCTTCACCTTCTCATTGTCCTCGTGGGGACTGTGCATGCAGACAGAGAGGGTGAGAGAGAGCGCTCTGGTGTCTCTTCCTCTTCTTAGAAGGTCAGAGCTTGGCTGCATTAGGACCTCAACCTCACGATCTCCTTTAGCCTCATTTGGCCCCTTCAAGATTCTGTCTTCCGAATGCAGTCATATCTTGGGCTAGAGCTTCAACAGCTACCACCCTGGTGGCCTGTGGCGTTCATGGCCTGTGACCCGAACCTGTTGAGCCAGCCCCCTGCTGACCGCCTTGGGTCTTAAAGGAGGGGTGGCCTGATGTCTGGCTTGGTCCACCCTCCGTAAATGTCTGCTGAGTCAGAACGGAGTAGTGTGTCCTTCTGGGAAGAATGTTTTAAGATTTTCACAACCCCCTCTTGATATAATTGAGACCCCCTGGGGTATTGCAAAACCAGACCCGATCCACGTGCCTTTCTACCTCTGCCCCTGCCCCACAGTGGTTTCTGCAATAGTGGAACTGGAAACAGACCAGGTTTTGCCACAACAAACCCCTGTGTATGCACACGCAGGATAGATCTTAGATAGAGGGGCTTACATTGCAATTTCTTAAGTAGTGGCAGTGGCGTCCCCATGGGTGGCTCATACCTGGGCCTTGGGAAGGAAATAGGCATGAGATTGGCAGTGACCTGTGGCCTGGCAGGATGGCAGGCTTTGACTTTAGCTGGCGGGATTTGGTTTCCCCTGGCAAAGACCCTGCCAAGTGCTGAGGGGTGCTCAGCCTACAGGCCCAAGGAAGGTGTGTCCCCCAAGTTGACCGCTCTGCTTTGGAAGGGCATGGGGTCCTTCTCCTGCACTCCCCAGGGCCGCAGAGGTCCCATCTGCTAGCCAGTTTGCCCCCCCCGCCCCCGCCATGTCTGGATGGGCCAACAGAGAAAGTGCTTCTTTGACCTCACTCTCTGGGACCCTTGATGTGCTGGCTTGGGCACAGGGCCCAAGGGCTGGTCTCCAGAAGCTGCTCCATCTTAACACAGGTGCGAGGGTTGTGGGCAGGAGGGGCGGTGTTCAGGCCTCAGACTCTTCAAGAGGTGCTGAATGACCCTACGTGGACAGAGCTTGCTCCTGGTTGGGAGGAGCTGCTGCTCGCCTATGGCTGCCTTGACAAGTCTGAGTTTATGGGCTTCGGAGAGTCCTGAATCTACTACTAAGCTCTTCCAGGAAAAGTTGCCAGGCCTGGTGAGCCCTGGGCCTGCTGCTGGGAGAGGTGGGTTCCAACAGGGCCATGTCCATAGATCTATAGGGAGGGATTCTGACATGGATGGTATTTCTAGAGCTCTTGGGCTGGGGTCCATGGAACATCAAGCTAAGGGGCCCCTGGAGATTCCTGCCCATCGTGGTGAGAATCGGAGCACTCATTCAGCCCAGAGCCAGAAAATGGGGTTCCCCAACCGGACAGAGGCCCCCACCCTCGAGGCACTTTCAGGGTGCGAGACCTACAGTTAAAGGTTGATCTGCTGCGTAACACTTACTGGCACTTACTGGATGCTGGGCCCTGCCACGAGCGCTTTGCATGAATCACGTCGTGTAATCTTTGGATAACCCCATGAGGTTGTCACCACTATTCCTGTCCCTTTGTGATGAGGAGCCTGAGCTACCGGGAAGCTTAGTCACCGACCCAAGGTCACAGGAGGGTAAACGGTTAGAGCTGGCCCTCTGTTGCAGAGAGCCTGGTCCCAGCGTTCGTGCTCTTGATGCCTCTCAGGGGTGAGTTGAGACCCCGAAGGGGATGGGTGGGTGACGCTGGCCGGGGGCCAGGAGTTGACACTCGAGCTGGGGTGGGGGATCCTGCAGATGGAGAAAGCCTGTTCAGGCGAGGGCACATGTGTGCAGAGGTGGGGAGGTGTTAAAAAGACCTGGCCCGTCGGGAGCCTGGCTGCGATCAAGTCTGCATGTGAGCCCCAGGTAGCCAGTGCCTGGAAAGGGACGTGATGAATGTGGCCCCCTGTTCGGTTTTCGTGATGTTACAAATTATTTTTCTTCATATTGTGGTAAAATGCACATAGTATCAAAGTTACCATTTCAACAATTTCAAAGCTTAGGATTCAGTGGCATTGAGTACAGTCATGCTATTGCATGAGCCTCCCGTCTGTTCTGGGTTTTGTTTTTTTTTTTCTTCAAGATTTTGTTTTTAAGTAATCTCCACAGCCAGCGTGGGGCTCAAACTTACAACCCTGAGATCAAAAAGCTGAGATCAGCCGGGTGCCCCGTCCCTTCTGTTTACTTGCAGAACACTTTATCACCCCAAAGGTATCCCATACCCATTAAGCACTTGCTCCAACCCCCAACCTGTGGCAACCACTCTTTTGCTTTTTTCCGTATAAATGTGCCTATCTCTGATGTCAGTGGAATCATGCAGTACGTGCCCCTGTGGCTGGCTTCTGTGACTTCACGTTAGGTCGGCAAGGTTCATGCACGCTGTAGCCTGTGGCAAAACCTCATTGTTTTCTGTGGCCGAATGACCAGTGTTGTTTGTGTTTGTTTGTTTGTTTGTTTGTTTTCAATCAGAATACCTTTCAGGGGACCAGCATTTGGTGGAGTCCACAGCTCACACCCCAGCTAAGCCCTGGTCGCCATCCCTTGTGGTCCTGCTCCCAGCTCAAGCCACATGCTGGCAATTCCTGCCTGAGTTTCAGTTTCTGTCTCTGGTTTCAGGAGAGGTACTTGGGCTCAATTTTGAAGACCCCCTGAATGTGGTTCTGAGGGTTTAGTCTCTGTCTGCAGGTAGCGGGTGGCATCCCAGTGTGTGCAGCCCCCTCATCTGTGGGAAGCCATGTCTGTGTGTGCTGGGGGACCCCGCTACCAGCCCAGGCTATTCCAGGTAGGAGCCCTGGCTCCTTCTCAGGCGGTTCGTAACTGTGACCATGCTGAAAAGAGTCTCCTTCCCTGGGGCTTGGACCAACTTGAACTATGTGATTGGGAGAGAGGCTGGAGAAGCAGGGAGAAGAAAGCCATGAGGATGGGGGATAGGTCCTTGAGTTCTGGGAAATGTCACTTTGTCTTACAGAAATAATGCCTTTCCCCCTCTGTCTCTATCTCTCTGTCTGCTTAAGCCTGCAGGCTCAGTGGGGTGGTAAAGCATGGGGAGAGAACAATTTGTTATAAACAGTTAACTTTTCCAAAAAGGGTTAAAAGTGGTGACTCTTTGGGACACCTGGGTGGCTCAGGCAGTTAAGCATCTGCCTTCAGCTCAGGTCATGATCCCGGGGTCCTGGGATCAGGTCCAGTGTTGAGCTCCTTGCTTGGTGGGAGGCCTGCTTCTCTCTCCCTCTGCCTGGTGCTCTGCCTACTTGTGCTCTCTCTCTCTCTCTCTGTCAAATAAGTAAAATCTTTAAAAGTGGTGATTTTTTCTTTTTTTTTTTTTAAAGATTTTATTTATTTATTTGACAGAGAGAGATCACAAGTAGACAGAGAGGCAGGCAGAGAGAGGGAGGGAAGCAGGCTCCCTGCCAAGCAGAGAGCCCGATGCGGGACTCGATCCCAGGACCCTGAGATCACGACCCGAGCCGAAGGCAGCGGCTTAACCCACTGAGCCACCCAGGTGCCCCTTGGTGGTGATTTTTTTCAAGGTCAAGCTCATGAAGGTATAATTTACATACAGTAAAAATCATCCTTTTAGGTGTGAGCTAATTCGATACACATTTTTTTTAATTGGGGGAAAAACACACACAACAAAAAATTGACCGTTCCAACCATTTTTAAGTGTAAGTTCGGTGGCACCGTGTACATACCCAGCACTGTGCCAGCATCCCCACTGTCTCCCACCAGACCCGCATCTTCCCCAGCTGCAGCTCTGTGCTCGCGGCAAGAGAATTCTCCACTTTCCCCTCCCTCCAGCTGCTGGTAACCCCTGCTCTACTTTCTGCCTCTATGAGTTTGCCTTTTAGATCCCTTGATAAATGGAATCATACAATATTGCCTTCTATGATGGGCTTATTTCACGTAGCATCATGTTTTCATACGTGTTGGGGCATATGTCAGAAGTTCCTTTTTGAGGCTGAGTAATGTTCCATCACGCATCTATACCGCTTTTTGTGTTTGTTGTTGAAGAACGTGTTGAACATGTTGATCAGGCCCACCTTGAGGCTCTTGTGACTACTACTGCTATGAACGTGGGTGTGCAAACATCTGCTTGAGTCCCCGCTTTCCCTTCTTTGGGGTGTATATCTAGTTTATCTAGGTGTAGAACTGCTGGATTCTCTGGTCATTCCATGACCAATGTTTTGAGGAACAACCAGAATGTTTTCCAGAGTGGCTAGACCATTATATGTTCCCACAGCAATGCACAAAGGGTTCCAAATTCTCCACATGCTCACCAATACTTGTTGTTATGTCCAGTATTTTGAGAATGGCCATCCCAGTGGGTATGAAGTAGTATCTCACTGCAGTTAGCTGTATGAGTTTGACAAGGGTGTACAGTCATAACCCATAAGATGGTGATGTGGAGGGAGAAAATGGACATACCCAGATCCATGAAAAACTTTTGGAAAGTTCCTTCTCTGACAGTGAGGAAGTTTCAGGAGAGGAGATGGAGCAGGAGGTGGCTGGATCTGCCTAGACTCATGGTGAAAAATGCAGCTGGGTAGTGGTTCAGGGAGTAGACTGACCCACTAGAGCCCAAAGTCATGAGAATCTGCTACCTGGACACCCCCCTGGATGACTAGACAGGGGAGCAGGTGACAGAAATGAGGGGTCAGAGATATGGCTGCACTTGGCTGATGGGCGACTGTTCTCTGCTTGGACGCAGCCCTCCCCACGCTCACCACCTCCCAGTCTCCTCTTGGTATCACCAACAGTTCATGTCCTTTGTTCCCGGCTTCTCACTTGGTCTGTGAAAGAGCCCTGCTTCCTGTGCTGACTGATTTCCAATGATCTCTGGTGGGAAATCCAGCCAGGAGGCCTGTGGAGAACTGGACATATTTCCACCACTGTTGGCCGGTGGCTCATGTGTTTGGTGACCTTGAAGAAGTCTGGGGAAGTGCTGGGACATAATTTCTTCACTCCAAAGCCTGGCAGTGGCAGAGACTGCTGTGGTCCACCAACTGCTTTCATAGAACTGTGGATCTCCTGCCTAGTGCCTCATTCAGTCACGTCCGTTAAGAGTCATGGGCACAGGGATGCCTGGGTGGCTCAGTCAGTTAAGCAGCTGCCTTTGGCTCAGGTCATGATTCCAGTGTCCTGGGATTGAGTCCCACAGCGGGCTCCTTGCTCAGCAGGGAGCCTGCTTCTCCCTCTGCCTCTACCTGCTACTCTGTCTGCCTATGCACACTCTCTCTCTCTCTCTCTCTGACAAATAAATAAGTAAAATCTTAAAAAAAAAAAAAAAAAAAAAGAGTCATGGGCACATTGGCTGCACTTCTGACCCTGCACACCATTTTGTCTAAATCAGTGGAGGCCTACCTCTGCAAACCTGAGTTGGAGGCTGATGAAGTCAAAGTGGTTCAAGATTTCCATGACGGAAGATATTGCGTTTGAGAACAAATGTTGCAGATAACTTGACATAGGAGAGAGGTAGAGGTGAGGAGAGGGAAGAAAATGCTGGATTCGGCCTGGAATTATCCATCAAAATCATCATGTGTGGCAAAGTGAAAGGCGGTCTATCACCTGAATGTAGAGATTCCAGGTATGGGGTCAGGGATTATGTTGTGATCTGTGCAAGTGTTCAGGATGGTGATGGGAAGATAGAACAAGTCTGAGCCAGAGAGGTATTGTTTAATGAGAGGGTTTTCCTACAAATCTTGGGACGTGTGGTCCTCCCTCAATTTTTTTTTAAAGATTTTTAAAATTTATTTGACAGCAAGAGATGGAGAGAAGGAATACAAGCAGGGAGAGTGTGAGAGGGAGAAGCAGGCTCCCTGCTGAGCAGGGAGCTCAATGCGGGACTCGATCCCAGGACCCCGGTATCATGACCTGAGCTGAAGGCAGACGCTTACCGACTGAGCCACCCAGGTGCCCCTCAGTTATGATTTAATATAAATTGAGAGGGCTGAGGAACTGGATCACCCCAAGCCCTGTCAAATGACAGCTCATTGTCAGGTTTGTGCCCTCTCAGAAATGAATGGGAATAGTCATTAATAGGGCTCACTCTTTGCCACATACCTGGCATTATTTCAAATACTTCTCGTAATAGCCCCTCAAAATAAGGTTTTCATGTCCTCACTTTACAGTTTCAGGGAGATTAGCCTACCCAGGGTCTCACAGCTTGAAATGTCAGTTTGTTCTTAAGCCCTACCCACCAGGAGCCAGATACCCACGAGGAGCCCCTTTGGCACACAGCTGATGGAACAGGGACATTAAAATGTATGACCCAATATATAATAGGGTACTATTCAGCCGTGAGAAAGAAGGAAGGCGTTCTGCCATTCATGATAAGGCAGGTAGAACTAAAGGGAGTTTTGCTAGGTGAGGCAGGTCAGGCAGAGAAAGTCAATACTGTATGATCTCATGGATATGGAATCTAGAAAAGTCAAATTGGTAACAAAACAAACAAAGAAAACAGAGAGTAGAGTGGTGGTTCGCCAGGGCTGATGGGTAGGGGAATTGGACAGATGTTTCAGGATGCAGACTTGAAACCAGTTGATAAGTCCGGAAGACCTAATGCACAGTATCGTGATCATAGACAGTAATGGTGTGTTATAAACTTTGAAGTTGCTAAGAGACCCGATCTTAATTATTCTTGCACAAAAAAGAAACGATAAGTATATGAGGTTGATGGAGATGTTCACTAACATTAGTAATCATACTGCGGTATACAGATGAATCAAGTCAACGTGTTGTATACCTTAAACTTATACAGTGTTGCAAGCCAGTTATATCTCAATTAAAAACAAACATTATGACCTAGAGCAGAGGTGATTTTCAGTGTGACTATTGTCTGTCTAATGAGTCTTGGGATGCAGGGTTTTCAATGGCTTTTGGTACCCTCTTTCAAGTTTGATTGGAATTGGGGTGGGTAGTTATCATGAAAGAGCTAGAGGAAAGGTGGGCTAGTGTAATTGGGGCATTTCTTCCTCTTCCATCATGGGTCCATCCCACCAGCCCTCTCAGGAGGGGTGTGAGATTCTGCACGAGCTGGGTCATGGAATCCCCAGAGTCATTCCCAGGGCAAGTATCACACTGGAGACCTTCCATGGGGCTTGCATAGGTCCCTTGGGTTTCCTGGGGAAAATCCACACTATACCCAAGTTCCTCTGGAAGCTTCTGGAAAATAAGACAAGGGCTGCCTTGTGCTGGAGACCAGGTGTAAATTAGGAATCTGATGTGGCCCCGCCCCTGGATCCTCTGGCTTCCAAGAGCGTCACCTGCAGAGCTGCCTGTGAGGGGAGGTGCTGGGGAAGAGACCTGTTATGGGTAGGTCGATTCTAGAACTTGTAAGCCCTGGGCTTACTGGTAGAAAATGGATTCAAATGGAAAGATCAGGTGCAGGATGTCTAATTGACCTCGTGTGGCATTAATGTGGCTGATAGTGGAGAACAGACCAGGAGGTTTTTTAACTTGACCGCATCCTGTGTGATCCTCCAGTTCTCTGCCCATGGCATGACACAGTGTCCTGATGGTAGCCTTCTTACGGTCCACAGCAAGATATGTTAGGTTTGTGTGAATCTTTACATTCCCAAGGGCACCTTGCAACCAGTCCTACTCACCTTGGCCCTTTTTTTTTAAATAGGAAACCCATCTGTCTTTTTTTTTTTTTTTTTAAAGATTTTATTTATTTGACAGAGAGAGAGAGATCACAAGTAGGCAGAGAGGCAGGCAGAGAGAGGAGGAAGCAGGCTCAGTGCTGAGCAGAGAGCCCGATGCGGGGCTCGATCCCAGGACCCCGAGATCATGACCTGAGCCGAAGGCAGAGGCTTAACCCACTGAGCCACCCAGGCGCCCCTCT